>NC_056734.1:893435880-893440880 GCF_019279795.1 Protopterus annectens
TTTTAGTTCTTCTCCTCTAAGCTTTTGTTCTGGGCACACTCATGTTCATCAGGAGGAGTAACATTTTTTTACATATTCAGTGTGTCTTACAGTGATCTTTTTAGTCCTGATGTAAAAGGCCCTGGTGTCTTCAGTGCACTAAAATAGTAAGTGTTTCCTGTCTCCTCAGCCTGATCTAAAATGATTGGGTTTAAATAAACTCTGCCAGAGGTGAAATGCATTTTCATTGTTGTGTAGTGTTATACAATGTTATATAATATTGCATTGCTATATATATAATGCAATCCTAAGTGTATTCTTAAAACTAGATTGTGTTACTGCTTTAAGTAACTTAATCATAAACCAAACTGCGTATTTGTGTACAATCTGCTTGTTGCATACAATGATTGTACTTTCTGTATTATTTTAACTGCTCAGATTTGCTTCCATCCAGTAACAAAGACAGAACTCACTGCACCATAATGTCTCAAGATAATGTGCCCACGGATTAAAATATTGATAAGTTTCACTTTCATCATTTCAGTATCATATAACCTGCAAACAAAAGAAAGGCAGGACACTGCTGTATAAATACTTTTAATCCACCAAAAGATTCACCTGTGAATCTTTTGGTGGATTAAAAGTATTTATACAGCAGTGTCCTGCCTTTCTTTTGTTTGCAGTCTCTACTCCTTGTCAGGCGGACTTTGGCATTAGTACGTTTATTTTGTTTTGCTGGAGTATCATATAACCTAAGTGTTCCTCCTGATGTCAGTAATTTAAAACTTTCTGACTTTTTAACTTCTGTTTTTTGAGCTTAACTTGTAAATGTCTCTGTGTCTGTGGCATAGCTCATGGCTGAAAAGGTTCATGGACCAGTCCACCTACCGGGTTAACTAATAGGTTCATAGGTTCATACTAGGCTATCTGCCATGAGGCAATTATAAGCCTAGCCCGATTCTGTATGGCTTACGCCACCCCTTGATTTCAGTATACTGTGCCCTTTTTAAGGTTTAGTTTACTGTGCCTCTGTCTAATAGTGACAAGGGAGTAATCCCTGGGACAAACCTACGATCCCCCATCCACCTATCGAGATTCTTCTTGAAGAGATTCAGTGAGGTGCTCTGCCTCACATGAACTGGAATTCTATTCCAGAGTGAAGGGAGCCTCTCGGTTATGAACCTGTCCCTCCAGCAAGTTCTATTTATTTCTGTGCTGAGGTTCAAGTCCCTCGAGCGTGTGGCTCTAAGGGATTTCGATTTATTGAGGTGGAGCATGTCCATTAATTCTGGATTTGACATAGCTTTGTATGTCAGGCATAGATCGCCTCAAAGTAGGCGGTATGCAACTGAGTAGAGCTGGAGTTTTTTTAACCGAGCAGCATATGGCATCTGTTTGAGACCCTTGATCCTCTTGGTGAGATACTTTTGGGGTCTTTCTAATTGCTGCAGGTGTCGGGTAAGGTACATCCCAAAAGGGGCATTGTATTCTATGATGGGCCTGATGAGGGATGAATAAAGGGGCACGATTACCTCTCTTGATCTAGATGTGAAACCCTTCGTGATGAGGTGGGCTATGTAGAAGGTCTTTCTAACCACTTTGGCAATGTGGTTTTCAAAGGAGAGATTGCTATCAACTTGGGTCCCCAGGTCCCTAATAACTTTCTCTGTACTTAATGGGTTTCCGCCTATGTGGTAATTTGTGGGCACATTGTTTTTGCCAAAGGGTATGACTATACATTTTTTGGCATTTAGCTTTAAACCATGGCGCTGGCACCAGTTATCTGTCTCTGTGAGACCTTTTTGAAGGATGTTTGTGTCAGCTGGAGAGTTGATTATGGCGCCCAGTTTGCAGTCGTCTGCGAACTTGGTGAGCCATAGTCCTCCCATGTTTGCCTGTACCTCGGAAAAGTATATACCGAACAAGAGTGGTCCCAAGACAGAACCCTGTGGGACGCCACTTGTGACTGGTTTCGAGTCTGACATGGCTCCAGCAACTCTCACTCTGTGGGTTCTGTCTTTGAGCTAGTTTGCGACCCATCTTGTGACATAGGGGTTTATATTTAAGCTGGATAGCTTATCTATGATGCCCGAGTGTGGTATATAAATTGGTAAAGTTTGATGCACTAGAATAGTAAAAACAAACGGGTAACTGTATAGTGGAATATGAGATATTGGTAACAACTGAAAAGGATCTCAGAATAATCATACCAGATAATTTAAAGATGAGCACTTAGGGTTAAATGACAGTAAAGAATAGTGACTGGGGATTTAGAGCTGCAGTGAACAAGCCATTACCAGTAAGAAAGAAAAAAACATGAGAAGCTAATCCACATATGGACAGCTGGTGACACCATAATTAGAATACTGTCCAGAGATTTGGAGGCCCTCTTCTAGGAAGCTGTCAGTAAACTAGAAAGTTTGCAAGCAAGGGCAGCAGAGTGGTGCAAGCCCTGTACCAGAAGATGTATGACAAGAGCCTTAGGCAAGTTTATATACATACATGTATGTATGTGCGCGGGTGCACGTGTGTGTGTGTGTGTGTGTGCGTGTGTGCGTGCGTGCGTGTGTGTGTGGATATATATATATATATATCTATATATAAAATACGTGTGTGGTGTGTTTTGTGTGTGTGTGTGTGTGTGTGTGTGTGTGTGTGTGTGTGTGTGTGTGTGTGTGTGTGTGTATAGAGAGAGTGAGATAGAGCAGCTTGGAAGGAATATAAGGAAGTAGTTTATTTATACACACAGTTGTATGGAAAGAGCTTTGTGATAAAGCGGTAGCACCATGCATTGTGACAGAATTTGTGAGTGCGCTGAACAGACTATTTCTAGTCAGGCGTAGGAGGAATTAGTATAATTATTAACAAAGGCTTGCAGCTTATCTCATTAAGCCTGAACATTTGAAGACTAGACAGAACAGAGGGGTCCCTTGTTGCTTTGTCTTTAGTGTTATTTGCATGCAAAAGCTAGAAATATATATTTTTCATCTAAACGTTGTGCAACTCTCACTGTAAACTTTTTGATCATATTCCTAAATTAAAAAAACCTTAAATTTCCATTAAAGAAAAATTCTAACAGCTATTTAAGTGTAGTTAGAAATGAAAGATACCATTGCATGTTTGTTTCCATTGCTAGCACAGCCTAGGCTAAAAAAATGTGCTGAACTGATCCTATGATCCCAGAAATCCATGCTGCTTTTCTTAACTAGTGTTGGAATGCCTGGATGCTTAGGTGTTATTTCTCCATAGTCAGATAGTAGTGATCCAAACTTGTGACATACTTTCCCTGATTCCAAAAGACTTGATCTCAGTGTAAGTGACCATGTAGTAATCCTGTTTATAGATGTGCCTTACACTGAAGTAAGTCATTTAAACTAAGAGCAAATCTTTCAGAATCAAAGCAGACGTGCACTGAGAGCAACCCTTTTGGAATCTGGCTCTCAGTGTATCTTTACAATAATCAGTGATAGAAGACTCACCAGTTTTCAGAAGACTGTCTTTCTAGCATACCACAGAACTCGTGAACTCATTACTTGCCTCATGGAAAAGTTTGGAAATATGTTCTGCTAAATTAAATGGGGATTAATCTGAAAACTAAATTTAATTACATCTAGCAAAAACTGGTCTACATATGATCAGAAGTCATATTAATTCATTGCAACTCATCAGATCAAATCCCACTTCTATAATACTTAGAAAAAACTGACAACAGTGTTGACTGTCCCAAATTAAAAAATACACAGGCATTTTTGCAAAGTGGAGGGGGAGACGGTCCTCTGCTGCTTTCCCACTGCTGTATCCCTATACTGACTTTCCTACTCCAAGGCTCTGCAGTCTCACAATACTTGCCGGCCTTTAACAGAATAAGGATTTGACTAAACATTATTGACCATTCCTATCTTGCTTAAAGTCAAGTCAATTAAACATGTATCCACACTTATTTCTTTGTGTGCTGCCTTACAGGTTTCTTTGTCTTATATGTTTATATTCAGAGAGTGGTGTCATCAGAACAACCTTTCTGAAAAGCAAGGCTGTTATTAAAAATATGAAGAAAGTGTAACCATTTAGATAATTTTTCTTTCTTCACAAACCAGTATAAAAATGAGCTCAGCATGTAAGTACTAGCTTCTCTCATTTAAACTTGAACTGTATTTATTCGTGGATAAGAAGATGGTTCCTGCATTCATGGACAGATGCTGCCGTTCGATGACGAAGAACTGAAATTCAGTACACTGCTGTTGAGATCCTGACTGATGCCCCTCATTCCTAGTATAATCTTTGTTTTTTTCGGATGAGCAACCCTGTAAACCATAGCAGGTGCCACTGTACTCTGCACTGCTGAACAGACAGATTTTCTCACCCACATGTGTGTTTTTGCATCGTCACCCACTCATCTAAGAGCTGAGATGTTTCTTTTCTGCCCCAATGGCCATTTCATTTCCATTCTTAACAATAGTTGGGGTATGTATTTTGTAGTTAACTTTCACCAGCTGTTGTTATAGTTGCATTATTCTGTCCAGAAAACAACAGAATTACTTCTCTTCCTCAGAGCTTAGACAGTCATTTTCTGCAATATTCCATCATTTCTTGTCACCTCATATTTGCTTTTTATTCCTTGTCTCGGATCTGTGTCTCTGAACCTTGTCCAAAAACTGAATTAAAGTGACCCAGTGACACACACACACACACACACACACACACACACACACACACACACACACACACACACTCACACTCACACTCACACTCACACTCACACTCACACTCACACTCACACTCACACTCACACTCACACACACTCACACACACACACTCACATTCAAATACAGCATAATGGTAATGAAAAGGGATAGCACAGGTGAAGTTTTTAAATGACTGTTGCTAAGACTATACCATTTAAAGCTGATTTCATCCTTGTTTATGTGTGACAGAAGGCTGTGTTTTCTTTCATCATTGTTTAATCACTACTCCCTTTAGTCTTTCTGCTATAAGGATAAATGACCCAGAGTAAATATAAATGA
>NC_056734.1:893445880-893715880 GCF_019279795.1 Protopterus annectens
ACTTCTTATCCCAAACATATATCTCTTTGGCTACCACATATCTCCCCCCGAATATCATTTGCTATACATTCCTCACTAACTCATCACTTCGGGAACTTTGATACTATCTCATCTCAAGCCAATTATCCCCTTCTCTGTCCCCAGCTAAGGCTGTCTGGTCCAATATACAGTAATATATCACTCCTCTCTCTGCTTATATCACCCCAAGATAGGCACCAAATACATACTCCCCTGTCACTATCTGAGTGCCTGTGTTCAATATTATCTTTGTAATAACATTTCCTGTAAAGTATGTGTATTCTACAGCTCATCCACAAAAACTACCTTTATATAAATTTTGTTTGAAAGATTCACTTTAATGTATGTGGACTAGAGTGTTGCCAACAACCTGTCTTTGAACAATGTTGTATACAGCATTTACTTTAATGTGTGTGCATAGCACTGTGCAATTTATTCACAAATGAGTTCTTAGTGTGCCTCTGTTCTAACCTTTTAAGTTATTTTGCTTTAATGGACGTTTACATTGCCATAGCTACTTTGTATATGTAACCAAGCAGCTTTTCTCCTTGAACTTCCACTGGAAAGGAGTTTTAATTCTTAATTTGACTTTACAGTAAACAAATGTAAGTAAGTAGATTCTGTAGAATCCATCCATCCTCAACCAAATGGAACCATCAAATTCTCTGCTTCTGGTATCTATCCTTCTGAGGACACACAGGCTCATTTTGTTTGCTGCTGCTACTGCCCTGTCACTGTGCTCCCTATGTCCTAATCCTGGCATGGTCAACAGTCATGATGCCTTGCCTGCTCTGTTGCCATCAGTTCCCCTCATCCCCAGCTGACATTTTTCATATGGGGTGTTGTGACATAAATGCAGCACTTTGCAATTTTATTTATTTATTTTTTCATTCATACATGTATTCTGTTAATTATAAATGCAGTACTTTGTTTTTGTTGTTTATTTATTTTGTATTTAACCTCAAATGTCACATTTCTCTCTGCTTGTTTGGTATACTCTTTCTCCGTTCTCTACTGTTGCTCTCTTTTGGTTATGAACAGAAAGATGTCTGAGACAAACACAATGAAGAATACTAGGCATGTGACAGACCCCATTTAGTACTCAGTCGCTATATAGTTCATCATGTTGATCATTGCTGCAATAGCCTTAGCTGTATGTCAAAGCTTCAAAGGTGCCTTCCATGCACCAAAACCATTATTCAGATAGAACTAAGCTGAAGAACAAAACAGTTTGGGTGCCGAACCTTCTACAACTGAAGACTGCTCCTCTTGTGTGCTTTCTTGGATCAACAGTTTGCTAAAGCTTTCCATTAAGTTCAGTTTTTGTAACACAAACTGAACTTTTTATTTGAAAATATCATTTTTAAGCTAGAAAATGTGTTATTAACTATCATGTGATTTTTATTAACTTTTAAACAGGAGTGTTACTTTTTATTTTTGTGGGAAAAAAGCTGTTAAACCTAATTTAAAACTACTTTTTCTGAGGTAAAAGATGTGCTATTTTACTTTTTGAGGATGGTAATAATTGTTTAAGCTATTTTTACTGTGTAATTTTGTGGAAACATTTACTTTTTTAATACTTACCTGTTTTACTGACTACTGCTGCAACGCTTCCCGGGAATCGGGCATCTTTTTCAGCGAAACAGCCTAGCGGTTCCTCAGTTCTTTCTTCTTCTTCCAGCCATAAAAAGAAACAAAATAATAAACAGCCTCTGCCACCACAGCAGGGTACCAAGGTGCTTCAGCCACAGATGGGTAACTCTGCTGTGGCCATTTATGGGGTCCCAGACGATTCATCTTTTTCCTTGGCTCCCCATCTGGTGTAGTCCTTACAGCCACCATACACCGTGGATTAAACATCCTCTGTGGCTCAGAGGGCACTTGGAAGTCAAGGGAAAGCCGCTCTTGTCCATCCTAGGAGAAGAGGCAGGGAATACCCCTCTGCCTAGCCAGAATTGTATGCCTTTGCTTAGGGAGTTTTTCCTGGCAAAAGTGGGTCTGCTTCAGCAAACATTCATGTCAAAGAAACAAAAACAAACAAACAAAACTTTATACATATATCTTCTTCTGTCTCATTCACCTTGGACAGGAAGTGATTTGTTGGGATTAGCTTGGGATTAGTTCAGGCTGTTCACCCATCCAGTTTTGCTGTTTCTGGTGACAGTAAAAAAAGATTCTTCATTTTATGAAGATGTTCAAGTTTTTGAAGTACAAAATGATCACTATTTGACAGGTTCTATTTTGTTACATTAGGTTATTGACTCAGACTCTGAGGAGACTGGCTTTTGCCAATCCCTTTGAAGGATTTGCATTCTCTGAAACTGTTACTATAACAAATCAGTTGTTTCAGTGGGAACATAATGATATTTGTCTATCCCTTAAGCGGTATTATGAGTAATTACAACTGTGTTTTGCAGAACCTATTCCAATTCCTCCTGTTCTTTCTTCACTGGAGGATGTTTTTGCCCCAGCCTGTAACTTGCCTGACAACAAGCCTGTTACTCTGAAGAAAGCAGATAGATTGTATAAAGTTTCTCAGTCTTTTCAGTATTTATACACTTGTCCTAGATTAGACCCAGCAGCTGTTTCTCCAGTGAACCCATCTGCTGCTAAACATCTGGTTAATACCAATCCCTTCCCTTCTTACAAGGATGGGAAAGTTTTTAATACATTTGAGGAAAAGTATATTCTTCTGCAACATTTATTTTTATAATTATCAACTGCAATGCTCATATGTCAAAGCTTATGCTTACCTTTTTTGAGAATAGTTATAGTTCTCAACTGTCAATCTCAAGAGTTTATGCTTGACTGTTTTGAGAATATGAGAAATATTGTGGCATCTGTTTTTCCTCTTCTGAGTAAAGAAAGTTCTTTATTAAATCTAATTACATATGTTTCTCATGTGGCTAGCCACTGTTTAAAATGTGATTGTGAATCTGCTGATGCTACTTTCATGGCTGCTGTAGACCGAACTGTTATGAGAAGGTTTGCTTGGTTGCATACTCAAAACCTTCCAGAGGATGTCAAAGCTGACATTTTGAATTCTCATTTGGATAAAGAGTTAGTTTTTGTGCAGATGTCCTTAAAATTGTGATGAGAAGGTAATCTGATTCAAGGAATTTCTCGGATATTTCAGCATCTCTTCTCTAAGTTTGCCAAGGGGATATAATGCTACCTCTATAGCCTTTTTCAGAAAGCAAAATAAGCAAACTCAGTAAGCTGCTGGTAAGTAAACATTGTAAAAGCAGTGGCAGGGAGGTTCCAGAAAGAAAGAGGAATAGCCCAGAACACAGGACAATCTAGTAAGGTCTGAATGTCTATCTACAAGGCTCCCTCCCTTTTCACCCTAGCAAATCTTTAATCCTTACAGAAAATGTGTGCTACCATTTATCTTGTTAGCAACAGATAGTTTCAGATGGATGGGTTCTAAAAGTAATTCATCAATGTTCCCAGTGTCAGTGGGAGTCTCTATGTCTTTTTCAGGAATTCCCTTTCATCTGCTAGACCAAATTCCTCTTTTCCCCTGCTGTAACTCAGCACCTGCTGTTAAAAGAGTGATAAAAGCAGTCCCTCCTCTTCACCAAGTAAAATGGTTTTATTCATGAATGTTTCTGGTACCAAAGAATGAAAATTCATGCAGACCAGTTCTGGACCTTTCCTGTATAAACCAGTTTGTTACAGTGCCCAAGTTCAAAATGTCATCCCCTCTCAGTGTGCTATCCTTTATTCCCCATTTGAATTTTGTGGTGAAGTTATATTTAAATGAATTCCAAACTAGTACCCTTGACACGAAAATACAGCAGTCAGTTGTTCTTTAAGGCACATAAACGCCTTTCACCAACTCAGCATTTTCATCTAATTAAAACAGACTTCATCAGATGCAGACTCATACCAAACCACACATATTTATATAAATTAATATTTAAATTATCCAATCAGCAACCCTAATAAATGAATATAATTAAAAAAGCTAAAAACTCATTCCTTGTCATTTGTAAATTAAAATGTTAAAAATACACTTAAAAACTTGAAAATTTTCATTCCAAGTGTTAATGAAGTTTGCATATCAATGAAGAATGAATAAATACAAATTAAGTATTCAGCATCACACAATACAATTTTAAAAACATAAAATTTAAAAGCTTGTATTTAAAATGTTATATGAACTTTTCAGTATTTATTTCTTAAAGGCTCTCTCTAGTGACTTTTAGTGGGAATGCACACAAATAGGAAACTTCCTTTTTTGATGTTCATAATTTAGCTGATCTCATTTTAAGTAGTGGGGCAATGGAGACATTATCATTTAAACCAGGGGGTGTCCCAGCATCTAACGTGATTTGCCACCACAATTCCTTGTATTCAATTTTTTTCTTCCCACATTCCGCTCCTTGTTTCCTTTTTTTATTTGCTCCCTCGCAAAAAATAAGAAATTCTCTGTGTCACATACCTTGGTGTGCTTGTACAGAGCATTTGTTTCTTTTTTGTTCTGTATACCATATTTATGCTCGTAGATCCTTCTCCTTAATGTACGCTCAGTTTTTCCTATATAGAAGGATCTACATTCCACACAGGTAGCCAGGTACACTATTCCAGATGATTCACAGTTGAAGTAGTCTTTGCACTCAATCAATCTGTCCCTACTTTCTATAAATACCTGATCAGTGTTTGCTATATTTCCACATTGAGAGCAGCGACCACATTTATAGGTCCCTGTTCATCTCCTATTCCCTTCCATCCTTTTCCAGTCATTTTCTAAAATAGTCTTTAAGTTAAGCAAAGTTTTATATACAATTTTAAGGGGTTCCCTAGACACTCCTTCCAGGTTAGGAAATTTAACAAACCTTTCCCATTCAGTTTTTACAACCTTTCTAGCTAAACCACAGAAGGCATTAAATTCCAATACTAATGGCTTTCCAAAGTTCTGCTCAGAGGTAGCATTACATGTGTCAGCTTCATTTAATATGGGCTTGAATTTTCCTTTTTTGCCCTCATTTATTTCTGCATTCACCCCTCTTATCAACTCAATGGGGTACCTCCTATTAAAAAAAAATTGCTCTAATAACTCACTTTCATGCTGGAAATACATTTCTGAGGAGGTCATTCTACTTCCTTGTACGTACTGGCCTTTCACTGTATTCCTTTTATAATGGGGCGGGTGGACACTATTATAGTGTAGAAAAGAATTACAGAATGTAGGCTTTCTATAGACCCTTGACTCAAATCTGCCCTGGTTCTTATATACTTCTACATCAAGGTATTCACGTTTTTCTGTGGAATATTTGTGGGTGAACCTTAAAAAATTAGTAGTATTGTTTATATAACACATAAAAATCTTCCAACTTGTGCATGGTCTCAGTCCATAAAATCTCTATATCATCTAAAAATCATCCTATAAAACATCCAGCACATCAGATATTGGGATCCCAAAACATATTTCTCTTCCCATTTGGGTAGAACAAGATTGGCATAGGTAGGAGCACATGCTGATCCCATCGCAATGCCCTGAATCTGCTGGTAAAATTCCCCTTTAAAAAAGATGAAATTATACTTCAATACTAATTCCATCAATCCAGTACATACCAATTTCTCCTTTTGATTTAATTCATTGTCTTCAAATATTATCTCTTCAAGCATACTCATACCTTCATATGGTATGCTGGAAAATAAGTCAGTCACATCCACTGTGACAAAAGTTAAATCTTTCCTATATAGTTCATACTTAAATTCCTTCAGAAGATCCCATGAGTCTTTCAGTATTGCCTTTCTTTTCAACCATATTTTTTTCAATTTACTATCCATGTATTTTGCTAAGGGAAGTGTTTTGGATCCCTTGGCTGAGACTATCTGTCATAAGGGGGAGGGTCACTCTCATCCTTGTGGGGTTTTGGTATACCGAATATAGATGGTATTCTAGGCTTGTCAACTTTTAAAAATGCAAAAGTTTTGGGGTCAGTTAAATCTTCCATTAACATGTCTTCCAAAACTGCATCAATTTTTCTATAAGAACTATTAATTTCATTCACAGATACACTGGAATATTTATTGATATATCTTAAAATTTAATTAATTTTACCTTCATAAATGATAGTATCCATCAGCACAATCCCACCCCCTTTATCAGGTTTCATCACTTGAACTTCCAAGATTCTCTTGCAACTCAGCTTTGGAGTTTATAGTTCTTTTTGTACCTTTGCTGGCTTTTATTTGGTATAGTTAAATGAAGCTTATCATCATATTCTAATGGATCCATATTTCAGATGTGTTTAGAACATACTATCAGCTTTCTCTATTACTCTCTGGTCTATTTACTGTTTCAAGGACATTTACACAGTGCTTAGTTCCTATGATAGCCTACTGCAGACTGCAAGATATTGACATTTTCCCTTATTTGTATGACTTCCTTATCTTTGCAGAGTCTTTTTCAAAGTGTT
Organism: Protopterus annectens; assembly: GCF_019279795.1. NCBI lineage: Eukaryota > Metazoa > Chordata > Ceratodontiformes > Protopteridae > Protopterus > Protopterus annectens. Next base: position 893,452,330 of record NC_056734.1, read on the forward strand.
AAGTATATCGTACTTGAGTGAGGGATCTCCTACACAGATTGAGGGTCCAGGAGAACATACAAAAGTCTTGTTTAACTCCTCACAGGATTGTTTTCATGGGGTATCTCCAAAGTACCTCCTTTCAAAGATCTTTTCTTCCACAGGAAAAGGAAGATCTCTCTCATCCTGGGAATTTCTCTGGATTCTGGGTCTTACTGGATCTGTGATTCCTCTCTCTGCAAGATACTACATGAAAATTCAATGCTACCTAAAGTTGTACGATCCCAACTTCAGCATCCCATATCATTTCAGATTACGGTTTTGAGGTTTGTGAAAAGAGGATTATTTGGTAGAGAGACCAGTTTTATCCGAATCCAGGTCTTCCATCTCTAGCACAGTGTGCAACAACAAATGCCTCTGACTTTCTTTACTTGGGGAGCAGTGTCTATGGGGATAGAAGTACAGGGTCTTTGGAACAGAAAACTAAACCACATGAACATAAAAGAGATGTTGGTCCTTACAAATGCTGTAAACAGTGTGCTCCAGGACTGTTACAAGTGTTTACAGAGAATACCATGGTGATGTAGTACAGTAGAGAGTCGATTATCAAAACTAATTAGGACCTAGGGTAGTTTGGATAATCAAATTGTTCAGATAATCAAACATATAATTGAATCAGATAAAAAACATTTAAATCTTATTTTTTTCTGCACGCAGGAATACACATTTCACCCATTTAGCGATTCCAGTGGACAATAAAGAATGTTTTTCATACACGAGCTGGCTACAACCTCAAAAAACATGCTCAACCAAATACGTACAATGTTTACATATTCAGACTTTATGATTTTTCCTACTCAAAAACTTTGGAATACTGGTTCTGATAATTGACATTTCTGATAATCAACGTTCAGATAATCGACTCTCTACTGTACAGAAAAAGGAGGGAAACAGACTTTCCCTCTGAGCAGACTAGCCATTGTAGCCAGGGATATCGTTTTTCAGCACAGTCTCACTCTTGTGATATCTTACATACCATCAGGGAAAAAACATGTGGCAGACAAGGTGAGCAGGACCAGAACAGACCCCCTCAAATGGAAATTTAATTAGCGTTCTTCCAGGAATTGATCCAGCTATGGGAAACTGATGTCTTTACCTCCACTCACAACAATCAGTTGGTAAAATGTTGCTCTAGGTCTCCTTACAAGAAGGTCAGGAAAACATGTCTATTCTTTTCCTTGGATAAGAATGTTCCTCTATGCTTTTCCACCTTTTCTACTAACATGAACAGTTATTCTGAAGATTCAGAAGGACTGTCCAAAAATCATTGTGGTGACTCTCTTCTGACCTAGGCAACAGTGGAAATGGTCAAGGGCAGTTAACACAAGCTTCTCATAGACTGGATCTACTCACACAAGACACTGGGTGTTTGATATGTCTGACCCCAAACAAATGCAACTGACTGCATGGATGATAGAATCTTAATACCTTTTAGGCATCTATTTTTTGAGGATGTGCACAGCATATTAAAGAAGGCAGGAAAACCTGCTATTAGAAATCTATATATTAGTAAATGGAGAAAAGAAAATGTCTACTTAGTGCCAGGACACGAACCAGCATACTTTAAGGGCTAGTCTCTCTGTTTCTACATTACTTGTATGAGTTATTGTCCTCTGGATCCTCCTCTTTCAGTGTAAGCTCATGTGAAAATATTTTTGAAAGGGGTGTTGCATACCAGTCCTCAGAGAAAACAGGCGGATTCTCCTCCTCTTAATTTTGTATTGGAAATGCTAGTTCTTGTTGCATCTCATCAGGCTGACTTGAGGTTCTTAACCTGGAAAACTGTGTTACTGATTGCTTTGACATCTGCAAGAAGAGCACCTGAATTGCAAGTTCTTATAGTAGATCAACCTTATCTCATTTTCCACAAATATAGGATTTTGTTAAACACTAATCCCTTATTTATGCCTAAAGTGGTATCTGAGTTTACTTTGAGCTAAGTCACCCGTCTCCCTGTTTTCTTTCCTGTTTCAATGCAGACTGTTTCCAAATGGTTATCTCATGCTATTATGGTTTGATATACAAAAACACGGCAATTCCAGGCAGGATAAAGGCTCATTCGAACAGGCCCTTGGCTTCATCTCTGACTTTTTGGAAAGGGTCAGATTCTAGAAGCAGCATCTTGGTCCTTCGTACATAATTTTACCAGGTACTACAAACTTGATGCCCCTCCAGGTCAAGGACAGGCTTTACTAAGACCATTCTCTAGGGGCTCCTGGACCCTTCTATTTCCTTCTCACAGTCAATCTAAGCTATAGTAATCTACCTAGACAGCTAAGCCTTCTGCAGCAGTGATGAATATGAAGAACATAGTACAGTTGTGTGAGTAAACTTACCATAACAGTAGATCTTTGAATGATCACAGCCGCAATAACCACTCCCCCCATGATCTCCTTATTTGTGTATGTTTTTGTCACCAGGGTGAGGAGATCTAATTTTAATTTCCTGTAACTGACATTATAGGCCCTAGCATCTCTCTCTCTCTGTCCCTCTTCTTCTCTCTCTCTTTCTCTCGGTTGGTATGAAAGCTCTGAAGGACGTGGCACCCAAATCACTTTTTTCAGCTGAGCTTCAGTTGGATAATGGTTTGAACAGCAGCGATTATACAAACATCTACTGTCATGGTAAGTTTACATACACAACTGTACTTTATTCCTGATTTTTGTCAATGCCACCACAACATTCTGTGTATTACAAGTCAACCTTGTAGCTGTCCATTTCTTTGTTTTGGTACTGCCCCCAGGATTTCCAGATTTCCCATCAGCTTCCTGTGTGTGACATAAAAAGGCTTTCCTGAAGTCCAGTCACATAATTCTTATCCAAGTCTATTACCTCCATATTGTTGTAGAAGTCCTCAGGTGTGCTGCTCTCTGGCTTTCAGAAGAGCTGTGAAACTGGCCACCTGTTTGTGCATTGTAAGAAGGTAGAGATCACCCAGTGAAATAAATGCATATTGATTCTTTGAGACTTTTAGATGAAATTATACTCAGGTTTGTTTAACTTAAAGCTGTTACCATAAATTCCTGTTTCTTATTATTAAATGAGGAAAGACTGAACACACTCATTAAACTGCAAGCTGGAAAGCAAAGCATTATAAACAATAAATTAAGCACAGCCTACTTATAACCTAACTGTTCTTACTATATTATATACATTGTGTAATGATGATACAGCTATGTTTGACCAGAATGGCATTTCATTCCAATGTAAATTCAAATGTAGCTTTCATATAAATCAGATTTTACCAAAATCTCAACTAACCTGGTAGTAAATAAATAATGTGGTCTCTTTTAAACAGAAGTAGTATAGTCCGGAGTAATTAATGTAAGACATGCCAAGTAGGAGGTTATACCGTTGTATTATGAAGCAGCTACATGCATCACATATCTTTATAAAAATTCAACAGTTCATTATCCCAAGGCAGAAACAGAGCAATTTTCAGTTATGAAAATGAAACCATCTCTTCTGTCCAGAAACCTCAGGATTCCAGACTGAACAGTTTGACTCTTGAAATGCAGGATTTAAACTCTGCCACCCCTTTGGCCTACGTGTAACATTTTTGGAGTAGTTTGTCTTACTGTTGCCTGTGATTTTTTTGAGGGGGTTTTCTTCTGCTAGCAAAACCTTTTACAGGGAAGGAGATTTTTTTTGTCTTTTAAGAGTATCTCCGCTGCATGCTTGGGAAATGAGGGCTTAAAGAGGAAAAGATTTTCCTTATTAGAGTAACAGTGCTGCGAGGACCTATCACATGGAGAGTTAAATCTGCATATGTTATAATTCAAAGATAGAAGCACTTTTAAAAAAAGCACCTGTGGTTGAATGAGGAGAGGTCTGTGAGGCAAAGAAGACTGTTATACATTCCACAAATCATCTAAAACACCAATGAGAGTCCATTACTGACTGCACATAACTGATAGAATTTTTGAATTCTTAGGGGTTTTGCTATCCAGTAAAGCGGATTTTTTTTGTAACAGTTGTAGTGATGGTTAATAGCAAGACATGTTTGAGTGTTTATTATTCCCCCTAAGATTATTGTGACTTACTTACCATGGAGGCCTGAAGCTAAAAACATGATTTTAGACAATATACTCATCAAACAGGGAAATGAGTGATGTCAGGACCAGAACTACAACTGGCCTTAACACTATTGCTGTTTTTGTCAAAACCATCACTGATCATTTTGACCTGTTTTAAGAGAATCTCGTCTTTTTTCCTACCTTTATGGAAAGTTTATAAAGGGAGAGAATGGATTCACCTCTTCAGCTATTACCCACTTAGCTTGATATCTATCATGGGCAGGTGCTTTCAATGTGTAATACTTAACTGCATTCATATCAGTGAAGTACTGTCATCTGTTTGTCAGCAACATGGGGGATCCTAGCATTCAGTATTGTGTTTCTATATAAATGTTATTGTGATGTCCCCATACTGGGCCAGTAATCAAGAAGCCTCAGTCCTCACTACTGACACCAGTGGGGAATGTTCACTTGGAATACAAATGGATACACTCAGTATTTCCAGATGCAGCTCTCTGCACCAAGTACAATTTCCCTTAAGAGCACACAGGGAACGCAGTCAGCCCAGGGTCTGGATTTTTATATCTGTCTCCCTCCAGGGCCCGAGTAAGGCTCCCTACTAGCACAGTTACAGGGTTAAGTCCTCAGCTGAGTGTCCAGGCCAAGTCCTCCAGCACCCTCTTTGTGAAACCAGTGCTTCGTGTCCCTGCTCCAAGTAGCTGACACACACACAAGCACGCACGCACGCACACACACACACACACACACACACACACACACACACACACACACACACACACACACACACACACACTATGAGTGTTGATTTTCACACACAAACCAAGCAGAACCTTCACAGTGTGGAGGATGTGAAGTTCAGTACTTGGAATATGTTATGCACCTAGTTCACTAATAAAAATCGAACTTTAAAATACGTACTACAGAATAATAAAATAAAATAGTAGGTAGTCAACAGCTGAGTTAAGAATGGATATGTGTGTTTCACTAAAGGATAATCCATTCTTAACTCAGCTGTGGACTGCCTCCTACTTTATTTTATTATTCTGTAATTACGTATTTTAAAGTTCGATTTTGTATTAGTGAACTAGGTGCATAAAATATTTCAGAGCGTGAACTTCACACTCTCCACACTGTGAAGTTTCTTTTTGGTTTGTTTGTGACCCAGTATAGGTCTCATACTGGGTTTTCTGAGACTTCAATGGATACCACAGATTTTACTTTTTGTAGATTACACACACACACACACACACACACACACACACACACACACACACACACACACACACACACACACACACACACACACACACACACATACACACACACACACACACACACACACACACACACACACACACACATACACACACTCTTACTTTACCTGCTGTGCCCCATTCTGCCTAGAGTATAAGGTAGATGTCCGTCATGTTTCACTGTTGCAGTCATCAACTGTGGGTTATTCCTGCTGTGGTAGCCCTCAGCCAGCCCGAATACCAGAGTCAATGTTTTTCTGCATTGGCTGCTGTTGCCTGTAGACTGACATGAGGTCATCAGTGCTATAAAGCAAGGCAGCCGACACCTTTACATAAGTCTTTCTTGCCATGGAGCCCATAGCAGAAGCAGTTCGCAAGTGTGCCTTTCGGTCGCTACTATGAAAACATCTAAAGTTAAGTACCCCATTGGGGATCCTTTTTTCTTGCACTAACTCATGTCCGAAAAAGTTAACAATTGTCTCGCCTGTGGAAAGCATATCCCACATCGAGACTTCCATTCATAATGTGTCACTTGTTTAGGCCCAGACCACAATGTCCCCCATTGCCAGTATTGTACCCTCTTTAATTCGAGAACCATTCGCCGTAGAGCTCGTATTGTAGACAGGTATTTTCATCTTCCTCTTCGCATTCCGAAATGCCATCTGTCAGCCAACAATCCATAGACATTAAGAAAAAACATAGAGATAAAGATAAAGACAGACCACACAAGGCTAAGCCTTCTGACGACTCGACTGCTAAATAGGTCATCAGTTCTCTGGAATTCAGTGAAGTGCTTCCGCAGCCCCTGATGCCCGATACGATATCTACACAGGCCTCTACCAAGACCCTTTCGGAATATGGTATGCCACAGAAATCTTCTTCATCTTCTGAGCCTTTGGCTGTCTCTGCCTTTGTTTGGTCCGGAGCCACGATGCAGGCACCAGTTTCCGAGGAGGCCTCTCACACTACTGAATCTAGACAAAAGCTGACGTCATCTCATCCAACTACTGTTTCTCTCATACCGATGGATACCCTTAGGCATAGAACCCAGGCCACTCTGAGAAAATCTGCCTCTAGCTACCATCTTGCTTCTGCTCCACCACCCCAAGACCAAATGCTTAAAATGGCAAAGGATTTATCTCCCTTATCAGTCAAGCGGGCGGCCACGGTGGAGCAGTGGTTAGCGTTGTCGCCTCACAGCAAGAAGTTCTCCGGTTTGATTCTTGGCTGGGGTGCCTTCTTTGCAGAGTCTGTATGTCCTCCCTGTGGTCATGTGGGTTTCCTCCAGGTGCTCCGGTTTACTCCCACATCCCAAAGACATGCAGTAGGTGGATTGTACACTCTAAATTGGCCCTAGGTGTGAGTGTGTGCGTGTGTGCCTTCTGTGGAAGGTTGGGCGCCGGGCTGGCAACTCGACACCATAAAACTCCACTGCCAATCATGAGCAGACAGATGATCCGCTGTGGTGACCCCTAACCGGGAAAAGCCGAAAGAAGAAGAAGATCAGGGGTAGTCAGGCCACAACTTCTAAAAGGAAAAGATACCCTTCTTCTGAAATTATGACAGAACAGGATTCTGAGGAATCTGATTATTCAGATTTTGAAGAGGAACAACAACCTCTGACTGCTTATAAGGATTCAGATGCAGAGGAATCCATTCCTTCTGCCTCCCCACTAGAAGACCTTTCCTTTGTGGAAACTCTTCACACCCTTAGGGAACATTTCCAATGGGAATCTCAAGACTTCCCCCAGTCTAAGAAAAGACTAAGAGAGTTTCTGGACCTGCCCCAGCACAGACCCCTGGCCATCCCCCCTATACTTGAAGTGTTTTCCATGAATCTAGCTTAGTCCTTGATGCCTTACCATCTGTTCCCAGTAAACCTGACCGGTATTACAAAGTACTGGATTCTCACAAATACCTGTACAGAAATCCTGCTGCAAAAAACAGAGGTCATTACACAGGGACCTAAAGGAGCTAAGACTAGTTCTGCCAAGAATCCTATTCCTTCTGACAAGGATTCCAGAGCTCTGGACTGATGGGATAAAAAAGTATACACCTCTGCAACCTTAGCTATCGGAGCACTCAACTGTCAGTTCCACATGTTAAAATATCAACAACACACTTTGGAACTATTAAAGCAAAATATTTCAATTGTTCCTGACTGTGCCAATTTGAAAGAGTTAGCAGATTTACTGCATTCTACTTGTCAAGTGGCCAAACACTCATTACACTGTGGATATGACATCCTAGAAGCCTCAAGAAGGGCAGCAGTGTCAGAATCTGTCATTAGGAGACATGCATGGTTGAAGGAACAACCTGTCCCTGTTCAAGTCAAGTCTAAATTAATCGATGCACCCCTGGATAAGGACTGCTTGTTTGGAATAAAAGCAGAACAGATGCTTAAAAAGATGGAAGACAAAGCAAAATCTATGCAAACAGTAAAGGATTTCTTTCAGGTTCAACCTCCTTGGTTCAGCGGGAACTTTCCCTGTAAGCACTGGTCCTTCCCTGTACCTAGAAGACAGGGGCAAGGTAAGCCCCACAGGGACAGACCACACAGGCCCCTATCCCAGGGACAGTAGAGAACCAAACAGTAGACCACTGCCGCCCCAAATGCAAAAACTCTCAATGGCTCCCTGCCTTCCTTTCACTCACCAAAAGCTAGGAGGAAGGCTCTCCCTCTGCAAAGAAAATTGGCTTTCTATAACAAAGGACCAATGGGTCTTAAAGATCATTTCTCAGGTATACAAATTCTCTTTCAACGAACTCCCAATTTCAAGAGGGTACCCAGACTTACCTCCAAATCAGTGGGCAGAGGCATTGAAACAGGTCCAAACTCTCATATCCCAGGGGGCAGTAGAACCTGTCCCCTCAGATCAAACAGGCAAAGGCTTTTATTCCAGACTACTCCTTGTTCCCAGAAAAGAGGGCACTTGGCACCCCATCCTGGATCTATCCTTTCTGAACACCTCCCTGGTGGTCCCCACATTCAAAATGCTAACTTTTGCAGCTGCTGCCTATGCTGACAAAAAATGCCTGGTTAGTCACCCTAGACCTAAAAGATGCCCATCTCTACATCCCCATGAGGGAATCCTGCAGAAAATTCCTGTGCTTCATAGCAGGCTCACAACTCTTTCAGTTCTCTGCACTAGCCTTTGGCTTATCTACTGCTCCCAGAGTATTCACCAAATGCTTAGCCCCAGCCATAGCATTTTGCAGACAGAGGAATATACAGATTTACCCTTATCTGGACAACTGCCTCATTCAGGCAGAGTGCAAAGAAAAGCTGCTCCAGGACCTTCTCTTTGTCAAAACCCTCCTAACTTCCCTAGAGTTCACCATCAACGAGAAGAAATCAAAGCAAACACCCTCCAGGAAGATCATTTTCTTGGGAGCACTGCTGAACAAAGCATCCCAAATGGCCTTCCTATACCCAGAAAATCAGAGCTTCCTGCCTCTCTACTTTATCTAGCTGGCTTCCAGAAGTCACCTCACTGTGAGGAAGTACCTGCAAGCCTTGGGGTACATGGCATCTTGCATCCTTCTAATTCCTGTGACCAGGCTCCACATGAGGAAACTTCAGTGGTATGTAAAGAACCTTTGGTGTCAGCACTCTCAGCCTCTAGAGACCTCTCTCCCTCTGATCCCCTGTACAAGGGCTGAGTTTCTCTGGTGGGAAGAGGCCTGTGCCAAGAGCAAGGGTCTTCCCTTCATCCTCCACCCTACCAGGCAGACCATCACCACCAATGCCTCAGACATTGCTTAGGGTGCTCACCTAGCAGGCAGGTGCACCTAAGGGCTTTGGGATACCCAGCACCTTCCCTTACACATCAATTAGAAGGAAATTATGGCAGTACAAAAGGCTCTGACATCCTTCAAACCCCATCTTAGGCCAGGGGTTCTCCTTATCAAAACAGACAACACCACAATAATGTGGTACATCAGCAAACAGGGAGGGACCCAATCTTACCCTCTGTGCAGGCTAGCCATGAACCTCTGACTGACAGCCTCCTCCATGGGATTACACCTAATTGCTCAATACCTACCAGGGATCAACAACACCCTGGCAGACCACCTAAGTAGAAACTTACTGGACCCCCACGAATGGCACCTAGCGTGAAAGGTGGATGCATTGACCTTTCCCTGGAACTCCCTCTTTGTGTACGGATCCCCTCTTCTGCCTCTTATTCCCAAGGTATTGCTCAAGATAAGGGAGGAGAGACCAAAGGCCATCCTCATTGCTCCTGATTGTCCCAGACAGCATTGGTATCCCTTACTGCGCAGCATGACATTACAGCATCCCAGGCAGCTTCCCCTGATCTCAGACTTCTTGACCCAGGGGGGGGGGGATGCTGCACCCAGACTTGCAGACTCTCAAACTGTCAGCATGGCTAATACTTTAAAAGCAAACAAGGGGCCCCTGTTAAGCAAACAGGTCCTAGAAATTATCACAGAGGCCAGAAGGCCCAGCACCAGAAAATCTTATGCAGGGAAATGGAAAAAATTCTGCTCCTGAAGCCAGTCCATAGAAAAACAGTACCTCACAACCTTCCATCCCTCTTATCCTGGGATACCTAGTGGAGGTGCTCAATAGTGGCCTCTCCTTCTCTTCTATTAAAATCCATGGCTCAGCCATTTCAGTTCATTTCAATACAGATCAGCCCCTCTTCTCACATCCTTTGATTAAACCATTCTTCAGAGGGGCTTCTGATGTCAGACCTCCCAGAAGGCCATCCACGCCAGCCTGGGACCTGAGTTATGTTTTGGAAAAACTAACCTTACCACCCTTTGAACCTGCTGCTTCAGTAGAATTGAGGTACCTCTGCTGGAAGACTGCTTTCCTACTAGCTATCACTCAGCCAGAAGGTTTCAGAACTTCAAGCACTCATGGCCGTTGAGCCCTTCATCATTTTCCATGCAGACAGGGTCTCTCTGAGGACTAACTCCTCCTTTATGTCCAAGGTGGTATCCGATGTGACCCTCAACCAGGCCATGCATCTACCCACCTTCTTTTCTAACCCTCAAAACAAGGGGGAAATAATTCTGCACTCACTAGACATGCACAGACAGCTCAGATACTACCTGGGCCATACTAAACCCTTCAGAAAAACAGACCAGCTTCTTGTCAGCTTTGCCCCAGGGGCAGAGGGGAAGCCCATTTCCAAGCAAATCATTTCCAAATGGATATCACACCATATCCATTTCTGCTACAGACTACATGGGAAACCACCCCTTAAGTATATTCGTACCCATTCCACTAGGGCAGCCTCCACTTCCACAGCATTCCTCAGAGGAGTTCCCACCAGGGACATCTTGGACGCTGCCACCTGGACCTCTTTCCACACCTTTACAAAACATTACCACCTACCTCTTTTCTCTAAGGCTAGGGCAGGGTTTGCCTCTGCAGTTCTGCAGGGCATGCTGACCCATGCCTATGTCTCTAACTAATCCTTCCATCCCTCTCCTCAGCTTTGGGAATCCTCCCACAAGTTATGACTGCAACAGTGAAACATGAAGAACATAGTACAGTTGTGTACACTTACCATAAATGTAGATGTTCGAGTGTATTCACTGTTGCAGTCCTGGTTTCTCTCCCCTCCTTCCCCCTTATATCATCTTTCCTTAGGGAGACATAAGCTTCTTATGGTGACTTTTAGCCACCAGCACCACTTTACCATATTTCCTTGTGCTTCTGATGGGTTAGGGCAAGAGAAACTGATGTAATGGCACCAGCTGCCTTGCTTTATAGCCCTGACATCAGTCTACAGGCGACAGCAGCCGAAGCAGAAAAACATTGACTCTGGTATTTGGGCCAGCCAAGGGCTACCACAGCAGGGATAACCCACAGGTGATGACTGCAACAGTGAATACACTTGAACATCTACATTTATGGTAAGTGTACATAACTGTACTTTATCACTGCCACCAGACACTCCACGATCAGCTAATCTAAGGCCTTCAACAAAGGGTGTCTTGTTATACTATGTAATATTAATACCAATACAAATGGTAGTAGCTGACCAAGACAGCTAGGCCTTCAGGAGTGGCCCACACATTGTCACCAAATAAATATAAGCACTCTCAAAGGTTAAATACTTTCTAAAAGGACCATCCACAATAACAGTTTTAAAGATATTTAATAATAAATAATAACAGAACATGAAAATACTGAATATATATTTACAGTAAACCACAGAGATCAAATCACAGGAAATATTGAAAATAACCTTGATAGACAGACTCAGACAAATAAAGAAAAACAATATCTAAACTAAGCTTCACTATATTTTTCTGGCTGGATCTAGGAGTACTATTCCCTACTTACTTAATAAAGCATGGCAGATGATGGTCCTTCTTATTGTCAGGCCCAAGAAAGAATACTGAATACTGAGATATTTCTCTTTGTAATATCTAAAATTGCCATGATGGCTGACAGAATGACCTCATCTGGTCACCTGACTCTAGGTTCTCACACTATTTCCCTTTGAAGCTTGAGAGAGGATGTTAGCACAGATGTGATAAGATGCATATCTAAAGTTTTGCTAATTTTGTTATGGCAGAATGACCTCATTTGGTCACCTGATTCTAGGTTCTCACACTATTCCCCTTTGAATCTTGAGACGTTGAGGATGTTAGCATAGATGTGATAAGATGCATATCTAAAGTTTTGCTAATGTTTATGGCATTGCCTGGGGCCCCTCTTTTTACTGAGCTAATGAACAAAGGCTTCCTCCAGACATGCTGTCTCTGGTCCTATTCAGAGTTGTAAGGAAAGCACTTCCATAGCCCATCATCTGGTCCAATTAGCAGCATTTTTCTTAAAGTAAGAAGTAAGCTAGCTGTTTAACCCCTTCTCTTCCAGTACTCTTTGTTAACATATATACATATTATCTCACATGTATATTCCTTTTCTGTCCAGTAGGACTCACTGTTGATACATTTTTTTAACACTAGTAACTATACAAACACATTTTGATTTTCAAATCCCATACAGTTCTAATACATTTGTAACATAAGCATTTGTGCAAATCAGTTTGATATTCAAATGTCATACATCTGTAATACATTTGTAACACAAATGGTATAAATCAGTTTGATATTCAAAGGGCATATTATTCTTTACAGAACTCCAGCTGGCTATGCTGGCACTAGACCATATCATCACAACCATTAATGCACTACAGATTATGTTTCTTCCTCATTGTGGGGCCTTAGTGTTAGCAATTATTAATCAATTTGTCAAATCATGGATTGTAAACTTTCTAACCGTTATTTTATTCAGGGTCAGATTCAAGGACTTGATATCTATGGTAATCATGTGGTATGCAACAAGGGCCAGTGCTACAGCCCATGTTATTTAATTTTTCTTCACTGCTGTTTGTGGAAAAATTTTGCTTAGAGTGTTAAATTCACTGATGACTATGAGCTGAATGTTGTGGTCATGTTATCTTCTGATCATTAGAACTGCTTGAAAAAACTATACACCTGGTCTGAAGTGACAAGACTATTTTGACATCAAGAAATATACTGTAATGCATTTTTGGTTGTGTAATCTTTTCTACCTGTACCACATTTATAATTGTCGTTTGGAGTCTGTAAATATTTATAGCAGCCTAAGTGCCTTGGAAGGTAATTCATTAAAATTTACAATCAATGTAGATTAAATATTGTGATGGAGCTACTCAGAATTAAAGTGATATATAGCTGTTTTACCTTTAGGAGGTTTGAGGTCTCATTCTCCTTATTTTTAGTTGTTATTAGACCTGTTATTGAAATTAATGGAAGTTTATTGCCTTTGATATCAAACGGCTATGCAGTGGTGCAGTGGTTAACACTGTCACCTCAGAGCAAAAGATTCTCCAGTTTAACTCACGGCTGGGGTGCCTTTTCCTCCCACATTCCAAATACATGCGTCTAGAGCATTTCCCCCCAGGCCTCCACTGAAAATAGTCTCTGTCCTAGTTGGACTTTCCCGGTCAACAAATGTTAAATAAATAAATAAATAAAATAAAAACTCATTGCTCCTTTACAAAATACATTTGGAGTGCAAAATGCTTAATCTACAGTGAAAGACTTTCTATTCTAAATCTGTATTCTGTTTATTTTAGGATTCAGGGAGTGATTTAATCATTATTTTTTAATGACTTAAAGGGATATTATCAAGGATATGTTAAGCAGCTGGGTGAATATTCATCAGAAGGAAACCAGGAACCTGGGATATTTGATAACATCCCATTCAGTAAATACAGATACTGACTCCCTGGTGGCCTTGCTGTAAAGTCTTGAGTCTATGCATTTTCATTAAACACTGAACAGCATGGGATAACAGGAGATCATTATGCCTTCCTGTCCTTTTAAATTAGTTATTTGTATAATCCAATTGTGCAGTAGAACAGCATATATTTATTGTACTGTCTCAACCTTACTCAGATGTGTTTATTTGTGCAGGTGTGTAAAAGCAGTTAAATAGGTGCCTTAAAGCGATAATTGATATTTGGGTGTTCAATAATTACTATGCATGAATGTTACCTTTAGGAACACACATACTGTAACTGTTTGATCTGATGTTGTTAATCTTCATTCATTCCTTACTGATGGGTGTTGGCTCTGTCCTTGGAACAGAGTCGGCCTTGTAACAAGCTTGTGCCAGCCAAAAAACTCTCGAGCTTAGCTTTTATCCACAGTGCCCTTCCCCCTGTTACCTCAGATCTCATTTGCCATGCTGCCATAAAGCCATGTCAAGCCACATCTCCGCTAAGTACTTTGAAAAATTTTCAAGCTATTTATTGTTCTTTTCTCTCCCTATCTCATTATTTACCCATTGTCTTCCTATTAGTGTGTTTATTGCTATTACTGTGTTTCTTGCCATTTTTTGGTAGTCTTTAATACCATCATTGATAAAGGCATTTCCCTCTACCCTTGAGGTAACTTCTCCCAAGTACCATTGTTGGTATTCCCCTTTCCATTCTTCCTTTTCTTCTTTCTCTTTAAAAAAAAAATTGTCTTGTTAAAACTACTGTGTTTACTATTTTTTCTGTGATAGCTATTTAGTTTATCATGTCAGAAAAGGAGGGAGCTTCTGGCTTTAAACAATGCGATCAGTGCAGCCGCAAGATGCCGAACTCAGACACCCATGTCTCCTGTGTGTACTGTCTGGTTGTACCACATCTGTTGCTTCACCTTCTTGTTCAATTTGTAAAGGGTTTAGCTCCCGAACCCTTAATGAATGGAAAAATAAGCTAATTCTGAAGGGTCTCCTTAAGACACCCTTCTCAGAGACTCGGGGTCGGAGGACTCATCCTCTCCCAGTAAAGAACATAGGAAAAGACCACATTCAGTTCCTTCATCATGCTCAGGTGTCAGAAAGCAGGAACTGAAACCAAAAATACCAAAATTGACTACTACTGGACCAAAACTACTTCCACAGCTCCATCTGTGCTACCGTCTATGGTGCCGTCATCAAAATCTGTATCTTCAAAGCCAGTTTTGGCACCAATGATTATGTCCATGGCACCAACCTTACTAAAATGAGTCTTAGCTACCCTGGTGCCATCTTCTTTATTCTCAGCACCACCTGCCTTGACCACGGCACCGAGCCTGCCTATAATTTCCATTCCAGGATTTCCTTTACACCTTTGATACATGTCTCCACCCAAGAGACTTCGGTGCCAATGGACCACTCCATCAAGACCCAATATTCACCCACAGTGGACCCCTTTTTCAGACAGCAATTTAGCCCTTCTTGGAAAGACCTGACTCCCCTTCAGGGATATTGACTAGATTGACAAGGAGCCTTTCAGAATTGGATGTGGTGCATCTTGTGGATCAGTTGCTGATGTCGAGGGGGATTACTACACCTTCCAAAACTCCCCTCCCTGTAGGAGTTGGGAGTCTTTCTCCACAGACTTCACCATACTCTCTCCTCCTTTGAACTCGGTGCAGGTATTGAAGCCCCCTTGAACCAACACCCTCTTCGGCTCCCACCAGTTCTGTACCACTGGTAGATCTCACCATGGTTCTGGAGTCGAGCTTTTGTTTCATTTGGAACCAAGCCTTTCTCAGGATCACAACTGGACCATGGGTTCTGTGGTTCATAGCACAGCATCAATTTTTTCTACGGTGCTGTCTGTGGTTCCAGCAGTTCCTTCAGTACCAAGTCCTCTTGAGTCTCCTTCCTTGGCAGCTGGTCTGCTGGAGTGGGATGTGACCCCAGTTCCAAGGTTATCCTTCTCAGTTACGGGCTGCCATCCCTCTTCAGGTGGACTTGTTTTCCAGGCGATGGACAGGTCCCTTGCCTCTGTAGGCAAACCGCCGGCATCGGAGCATCAGTTATACCCTTCCTCTGAGTGGCAGCTGGCACAAGCCACTACTTTGGGACATCGAACACAAGACTCTCTGGATACCCTACTGCAGGGTGCCCCTTCTTCGGAGTCCTCTTCAGAACCTCCCACTGAAAAGGTATCATGTAAGAGGATGTGCAAGAGGAAGCACCTAGACTCACCTGAGGAGTCTCTCACTGAGGACACAGACTATGATGAAGGGGAGGGTTCCCCATGATTGCCCCCTGATAATGTCTTGTTTGGAGACATCCTTGAAATACTGAAACAGAGGGGTGACTGGAAGTCCACCAATCCCCTCCTCCAAGGAGTCAGTGTTCCTTCAGCCCTTTTGTGCTTGATCCTCTACCTCCTGGGTGACCCCGCCTGCAGATGAGCTGATTCAACCCATCATGCAGCATGTATGGAAGAGTCCTGATACCATTGAACCAATCCCATGGAGGCCGGATAAAATTTAATTTCCTCCTGAGCAGCACCCACACTGGTCCAAGTAGACGAGATACTGGTGGTGGTAGCCACAAAAAAGGAAATGGCCAAGGAGAGCCAAACTGTTCATCCCCCCAAATAGGGAGTCTCAGGCAGTGGACAGGCTAGGGAAGCAAGTCTTTGCATTATCGACCTTTGCTGTTACGTCTTTGAATTATCTGGCACACTTCAGCAGGCTTCAGAGAGAACTAGTAACCAAACTCTCCGAAACCTTAGGAGGAGCTGTCTCTGATGAGGTTTGTGACAAAACTGCCTCATAACTAGCTATCCTGGAATCCATTTCCAACTCCTCCATGCATCTGATTTCTCACGCCACTGAAGGAGCAGCCGGAGTGGAGGTTCAGGTGTTGTCATGAGATGTCACACCTGGACATGCCGTTGTGACTTTGCGGACCCTTTTAAGTCTTCCTTCCTTAATGTTCCAGTGGAAGCCCCCTCCATTTTTGGCCTGAAAGTGAAACACACATTGGCCAGGTGTGAGAAGTATGGCAAGACCCTGTCTGCCATGGGCATACATTTTTCCACCCCTCATCCATATTCTAGGAACCCGAGGAGTGGAAAAATGTGGCACAAAAAATGGCAGGGTCCTTTCTGTGACACTTGTGGTGAGTTTACAGGGACAGAGGGGGTAACTCATCCAGAAAGCACCCCTACAGGGACATAGGGGGCTCCGCGTAACCAGGGTTCCAGAGATTCGTTCTCTGGACAACCCTATCAACGCTTCGGAGGAGCGGCCCAATTGCTTTCCTCTGGAAGCAGTCGGGCAACATTTTTCCTTGCACCATTCTGCCTGGCTAACAATAACAATGGATTTATGGGTGCAACAGATCATTACCAGAGGATACCACATCCTATTCAGTCTGTACCCAAAGTCACCAAGTCAATTTCCCGACATTCCACCCAGTCAAAGGAAAACAGCGGCACTACAAATTCAAAAGTTGCTTCAAAAAAGAGTCATCCAGACAGTCCCACCAGACCAGTTGGGATCCGGATTCTACTCAAGATTCTTTTTAGTGCCATAAAAGACAGGTGACTGGAGACCAATTCTGTTTCTCAGCATCCTGAACAAATTTGTCAAACAAGAGAAATTCCAGATGGTCACGGTTCAATCTATCCTTCCATTCTTGGAGAAAGATGACGGGATGTGCTCAGTAGATCTTCAGGATGCGTATTACCACATAAAAATGGGCAAACGCTCCAGAAGATTTTTTTGCTTCCAGCTAGGAGCCAATCATTTCCAATTCCATGTGCTGCCTTTCAGACTCTCTACAGCTCCTAGAGTGTTCACCAGGTGCATAGCAGTGATAACAGCTCATTTGAGACTACAAGGATTCCAGGTGTTTCCATATCTAGACGATTGGCTCCTTACCGCCCCCACCAAACATCTACTGGAGATAGCACTTCACTATACTCTCAGACTATCAGAATCTCAGGGGATCTCAATAAACTGGGGAAAGTGCAACCTGATCCCCTCTCAATCCTTAGCATTTATTGGAGCAATTTACAACACAAATGCTTGCCTAGTCTCTCTCCTGGACAACAAATTACACAGGATAAGATCCCAAATCCAGATGATACTCTATTGATGCATAGTCCCAGCTCAAACAGTCCTCCAACTCCTGGGCTCCATGGCAGCATCAAGTTACCATAGTGCGCTTGGCAAGACTACACATGAGAATTCTCCAGTGGCTCCTTCTAACTCAGTGGTACCCCTTACAACATCCCTTGTCCTTTCAAATACGAATAACTCAGAGACACAAGCAGGACTTAATGTGGTGGATGAAACCAGACAATCAACTATGGAGTCGCCGTTTTTACCCACAGCAGCCCAGGGCCACAGTGACTACAGACACTTCCCTGATATGGTGGGGGGGGGGCTTTACCGAGGGAAGATGGTCCAAGGTACTTGTTTAGATGTAGAGGCCCACCAACATATCAGTGTCCTAGAACTGAGGACTGTGCTTCTAGCATTGCAAGCATTTCAATCCTCCCTTCCATCAGGGACAATTGCTATTCAATCAGACAACATGTCTGATAGATCAACAAACAAGGGGGAACCAAGTCCTACCCATTGTGTTGCGAAACCATGAGAATATGGCAATGGGTGATAGCTTCCAAATGCTTTCTCATTGCAATGCATATTCCTGGGAGTTCCAATGTGATTGTGAACAAACTGAGCAGATGTATCCTGCCTCATGAGTGGTCCCTCAGTCCTAGTATTGCAGCAAAAATCTTCAGTGGCTGGGGCCAGCCTTGCTACGAATTATTCACCTCTCCAGCAAACCACAAATGCAGCAGCTACTTTGCCCTAATCCCCCCACAGGGGGGAGTCTCCGAGGGATGCTCTGATTCACGATTGGTCCACAGGACTTCCGTATGCTTTTCCTCCTTTTCCCTTGATTCCCCAAGTTCTAAAGAAAGCTCTTCTTCTGAGAAGCAGAACAATCCTTATTGCCCCGTACTGGCCTCAACAAATTTGGTTTCCCTTCCTCTGGCCTCACCTAGTATATCAACCGTGTATTCTGGATCCAACTCCAGAACTGATCTTGCACCCACAAGGGTTGACTCACCCAAACATATCCAGTCTCAAGCTGACAGCTTGGTTTCTCCACTTCTGGTAATCACCAGGCAGAATAACCTTA
This sequence comes from Protopterus annectens, assembly GCF_019279795.1. Taxonomy (NCBI): domain Eukaryota; kingdom Metazoa; phylum Chordata; order Ceratodontiformes; family Protopteridae; genus Protopterus; species Protopterus annectens. Next base: position 893,471,124 of record NC_056734.1, read on the forward strand.
TTTCCCCAGTGCGTAATATCTTTCTGGCTTCACACATACCATCCACCAGAAAGATCTATCTCAGCAAGTGGAAGAGGTTCCCCATTTGGTCACGTCACAGACAAACAGACCCTTACTCAGCTTCTGTTACTGTAATTTTGGATTATTTATCATGCCTTCTTCATACAGGAACAGCAGCCTCAACCATTTGAGAACACTTAGCTGCTATCTCAAACTTTCATAGTGGTTTTCAAGACTCATCACTAATCTCCCATCGTCACTGCAAAACTTTCCTAAAAGGGGTCTTACATATCAGACCACCCTTCAGGGAACCCATCGAACCTTGGAATTTAACACTGGAGCTACAATTCCTGACACCATCGCCCTTTGAGCCTGCTTCCACTTGTGACCTAAAGTTCCTATCCTGGAAATCACTATTTTTGGTAGCTGTCACATAAGCCAGATGCATTGTGGAATTTCAAGCTTTATGTATTAAACGCCCTTACATGGTATTTTACAAAGACAGAGTATCACTTTGGACTAACCCTTCCTTTTTGCTCTAGGTTATTTCAGAATTAACAATTAATCAAACGATTGACATACCAGTCTTTTTCCCCAACTACTCCAAGAAAAGAGAATACTGTCTTCATTTGCTGGATGCACATAGACAGTTTCACTTCTACCTGGACAGAACAGAGTCAGTACGTAAACCAGACCAGTTATTTGTATCCTATTCAGGCCCAAAATTAGGAAATCCTGTCTCCAAAGAAACCTTGTCCAAGTGGTTGAGAAACTCTATATCTTTGATTTACCAATGGAATAAAACTCCTCTACTGTGCAAACTCAGAGCACATTCCACCAGGTCAGTAGAAACTTCTATTGCTTTTCATGCAAAGGTTTCATTGAATGATATTTGTGCAGCTGTAACTTTGGCTACCCCTCATACCTTTATCACTCATTACAAATTGGACTTGGCATCCAGGGGAAGAGGATCCTTGGTTCAATGGTACTCAGGAACATTCTTCCATAAGGGCCACCTGGGATTAAAGGTAGCTAGGGACTCTGTCCCATCAGTAAGAAATGAATGAAGATTAACAACATCAGATAAAGAAGTTATGTTCTTACCATAATGTTCCATCTGAGTTGTTCATCTTCATTCATTCATTACGTTCCCACCCACCTTCCCCCTCCAGAGGTTCCTGAGGGATCGGATTGGATCCTCCTCCTACATTAGGGTTTCTGTTCAGAGAAAGCCCCTGCTTTATTTATAATGGGCAAACTCCATCTGAGGTAACAGGGGGAAGGGAATTGTGGGTAAAAGCTTAGCTCAAGAGTTTTTTCTGGCACGAGCTTGAACTTGGTTCCAAGGACGGAACCGACACACATCAGTAATGAATGCATGAATATGAACAATACATATGGAAGATTATGGTAAGAACATAACTTCTTTATCGTTATGTAATATCTTTATATAAATCATGAAGCCGTCGGTGAACATGGTGCTTATGTATTGGTCCTTATTGCTGACTGCTTTTATTAATTGCCTTTATGTATTTATTTGCTAGAAAATAAGTAAACTGGTCCAAAGGACCTTTTATATATCTTTTTTTTGGTCTCATCGGGCCTCGTGTTTACCTGTGTGGCCCTCAGTACCCAGTCTTCACGTAGTCTGTTATCGCTGAGGCTGGTCTTGGATTCTGGGAGTATCACGGGGGCTTGGCTCATCTATGCTTCCATCTGGAGGAGGATTTTTTTTTATGACCTACCCACTCCTTTTCCCCATCTCTCATGGTCATTGATTACATCCAATAGCAATACCCCCTCTTTGGACCATACATCCCCTTAGGGAGCATATCAGTGAGCACCTTTCCACTTTGGATAGGCAAACCCATCCATTCCCTGCTCTTGCATCACTTGCCTGAACCAGTAATAGAATCCAGGCTGGCTGGGCTATAGTAAGGGCTTTATCTCTGTACAGTATCAGAGTGGCTCATAACAAACCTTTATTAACCATGATCTGGGTCAAGGTAGAAACAAAAATTTATACACTGATTGAGGAGTTGTGGTATTGTATGAGGAAGTCGGGAGTGGCAGAGAAGTATGTAAAAGTGGTACAGGATATGTACAAGGGTAGTGTGACATTGGTGAAGACTGCGGTGGGAGTGACAGATACGTTTGAGGTGGAGGTGGGATTACATCAAGGATCAACTCTGAGCCCTTTCTTATTTGCAGTGGTGATGGACAGGTTGACAGATGAGATTAGACAGGAGGCCCCGTGGACTATGATGTTTGCAAATGACATTGTGATATGTAGTGAGAGTAGGTACCAGGTTGAGGAGACCCTGGAGAGGTGGAGATATGCTTTAGAGAAGAGAGGAATGAAGGTCAGCAGGGCTAAAACAGAATATATGTGTGTAAATGAGAGGGAGGGTAGAGGAATGGTAAGGATGCAGGGAGGAGAGTTGATAAAGGTGGATGAGTTTAAGTACTTGGGATCAACAGTTCAGAGTAATGGTGAGTATGGAAGAGAGGTGAAGAAGAGAGTACAGGCAGGGTGGAATGGGTGGAGAAGAGTGTCAGGAGTGATTTGTGATAGACGGGTACCAGTAAGAGTGAAAGGGAAGGTCTACAAGAGGGTAGTGAGACCAGCTATGTTATATGGGTTAGAGATGGTAGCATTGACGAAAAGGCAGGAGTCAGAGCTGGATGTGGCAGAGTTAAAGATGTTAAGATTTGCACTGGGTGTGACTAGGGTGGACAGGATTAGGAATCAGTATATTAGAGGGTCAGCTCAGGTTGGACAGTTTGGAGACAAAGCAAGAGAGGCGAGATTGCGTTGGTTTGGACATGTGCTGAGGAGGGATGCTGGGTATATTGGGAAAAGGATGCTAAGGATGGAGCTGCCAGGTAAGAGGACAAGAGGAAGGCCAAAGATAAGGTTTATGGATGTGGTGAGAGAGGACATGCAGGTGGTTGGTGTGAAAGAGCATGATGCAGAGGACAGGAAGGAATGGAAACAGAAGATCCGCTGTGGTGACCCCTAACGGGAACAGCCGAAAGAAGATGATCCTTTTCACAGATTAGTCAGTAGTGTCCCTTCCTTTTATGTCCAGATGTTCATTGTTGCCAGCTTTCTTTCACTGGCAGAAAGGGTTCTATGCTTCAAGGCTAAGACCTTATTTATGTAGGATAATTTTATGAAATACTTGCTCATTCTGCAATAATATGGAATCCATTCTGAAACTTTTACAGGATGGCTGGATATTGGCACTGTATTTTTATTAGCATTTTGCCTGATGTTAGTTGTGGTTCTTATTTGGAGGCCGGTATTTTGTTGAATTACCTGGAATTCATTGCCACACAGAAAGTTATAAAGGTGGGGTTGTCCTCTGTTTTAAACCTAGATATGAAGTCTGCCAGGATCCATCTTGTTTAATCACATCTTTGGAAGGAAATATGAGGTCTGGATTTTTCCTTGTTTATTATTCCCCAGAGTCTTGCACTTGGTCAGTATGTATGTTTTTACTATTGCCCTTTGATTGCATTTCTTTTATTATACTTGAGGACTGATATTATTACAATATTGACAGTAATCTCACTGTTTTTGCAAGACCATCACACACTCATACTAAAGAATTTTTACTTTTCGCTATTGACGTGTGACTTTGGATTTAGAATAATTATATCAGGGTATCCTGCAGGTGAAAGTCCCACACGTGAGGGGTACATGGGTGTAGGAACTGTAAAAATTTGTCTGCTATTTTTAAGATTTTTTTTTTGAAAAAGCAAAACCTAAATTAGTAATTAACGACATACATAACAGATATATCTAAATACTCAGCAGCAGGCAAACATGCTATTATGTACATAATAGAATCAGCTCACAGACAGGATGTGGAATTAATAAATAAAGCAAAAGAAGATAAAGAGAAATAGTGTTGTTCTGTGAGTGAGGAATGGGCATTGTATTACTGAGGTACAGAATAAGGGATGAGCAGTACAGTGTACAATAATAAATTAATGCGGACCATTAAACTGACCTCAGAGGAGTGAGAAAATGAATGAAGAGCCACATCTGAGCTCAAGATTGTTGTGAGACTACAGCACAGCATTGGCACTAAGAGAACAACAAATGAGAAACTTCTTATCTCAACTTCTTAAAGCATTTGCCAGCTGCCAAGGTGCTATTTGGCCAGATGATCTGGTAGTTTAGCTTTGAAGTTCTGCACCTGTGGCATAAAGCTAAGGAGTTCCTAACCGAGGGGAAGTGATCAAAGAGACATATTCAGTAGGTACAGGTCTGAAAGATGATGTTGATAGTGAATTATTTCTTGCCATTTATCACTTAAGATGATAATGTGAAGTTCTAAGCCTCAGCTATAAGCTTACCTAAAAGTTGCAGAAAACAGAAACTATCTTAAAGTTAAAAAAAAGAACACAGAAGCTGACGAGTCACCATTCTGTAAAGGGGAGACATTTTATGTTCTCATGTGAAACTTAGTAAAGCTCAGATTATTAAGGAAAGCATATTAAACCAGCAGACCTTATTCAGTGTTGTTTGTAGTGATGTGTTATTATAGGAAGTTAGTTTTTGCCTCAGGAAAGAGTAGCATAGTTAATTTTTTACCAAACTTGTAGCTGTGAGATTACCTTTTGAATAGTAGTTTCCATGTAAAGGTTGAAGGACAGGTAAGAGTGAACAAGTTGCACAAACATTTAAAAACACGAACGTGTTCAACATTGCAGCTAGGAGAATCAAGAATAGAAAGCTGAGATAAAGTGGCTAACCTCTGCAAGGCACCAGAAAGCATTAGCTGTGCTTTATCTTTATTGAGACTCCATTAACTGTTTGCCTCAGACCAGTGCCAGACTTTATTAAAAACAGTTTGAAGTAAGCTTTGCATAGAGGCCACTGTTGCTCAGTATTGAGGGAAAACTAGATCATCTGTTTTGAGAATAATCAGCAAAACTTGCATATATGTTGTTGTTGTTTTGTCTTTCGGCTTATCCCGGTTAGGGGTCGCCACAGCTGAACTCCGGTCCGCTAATGTTTGGTAGTGGATTTTTACGTGCCGAGTTACCAGCCCTGATGCACAACCTTCAATGAAGGCATGCCAGTTCACGCATGCCTCCACACAGAAGACGCTCTAGCTGAGAATCGAATGGGACAACGTCTTGCTGTGAGGCGACAAAGCTACCGCAGCACAACTATCGCAAAACTTGCATATATAAATTATTTATTTTATTTTACATTTGCTTACTGGGAAAGTCTAACTGGGCAAGAAGCCCATTTTCAGCAGAGGCCCAGGGTGAAACGCTCCACTACAGGTCATCTAAGAACACTTACATAATAGTTATTAACTAACAATAGATAAGTAATATTCAGGGAATTAAAAAAATTGCATACACTAACAAGGAAAATTGCATAGTGGGAAAAAATACATCATGTCAGCATGAAAAGTGAGTACTATATACAATATTATATGAACAGCAGAGTATTTGCAAAGTAAAATATAGCATTGTTACTATCATAATAAAAGACATGTTTCACTAAACAGTGTATTTGTGAGTACTTCAGAACTGAGTTACGTAGCAATACCTGTGCTAATATAAGAGGAAGAGGGAAGAAGAATGCAGAGTGTGATGCCCGTGCACTGGCCCAGTAATCATGGAGCCTCAATCCTCATCACTAGCACCAGTGAGAGGTGTCCACATTGGGAGGGATAACAAGTCACACACACAGTAAAGTACAGTTTCCCTTAAGAGCACACAGAGATCGCAGTCAGTCTGGGGCTGGTTTCTCCCTTTCTCTCCAGATCCTCGGTAAGACTCCCCACTGGCACAGTTATAGAGTGGAGTCCTTAGCCAGGGTTCCAAGCCAAGTCCTCCCAGCACTTCCTCTGTCCAACCAGTGCTTCGTGTCCCTGCCCAAGTAGTTGGCACACACTTTGAGATATGATTTACATACAACCACACAGACACTCCTGGGGAAGGCTGGCGCAGGTTCACTAGCTGTGCCCCTTCTGTCCAGGCTATAAGGTAGTAATCCACTGCTACCAGAACCCCTATTTATCAGTTACCAATAAGGCCCATCCCAAAGGGTGTCCAATTTATACTGTGCAATATTATTATCCAAATAGTAAGTGGATGAACAGCAAGGCTTATTGGAGTGGCTTTGTACAGTATCGTCAAATACATGCAAGTACTATAGAGCTTAAATTATCTCTACACAAAACAGCCAGAGTCGAAAGGTTTAAAAAGTATTTAATAATAAATAAATAAAAACACAAGACATATCTCCTCAGTTCAACACAGTGCTAGTCAAGAGTTCAGAGATGGCAGGAAAATGCTTAAAATAATACTGTAGAATAATCTGACATAAATATAGAAAACAGCTAGACTAAATATTATTTGCTATCTATTTCTAAGAGAGACACTAAAGTCTAAGATCCTACTTAGATATAGGGTAAACAAGTGCTGGTGAGTGTGGTCAGTTCTTCAGACAAAATCTAAAATGCTATTTCTTTCTCTCTGAGATCTCTTAAATTGGTAGTACATCACTGCTGACTCATTTTAGATTACCTAATTCTTCTCTGGTTCCCAGGCTGACAGAAACTCAGAGTTTTAAAATTTCTTTGATCTTGCATTTGACCAGGAAACTACAGCAATAAAAGACATTATATGTGTACAGTCTAGCAATTAACTCTGGTCTCAGAACAATAGAAGGAATTCCTCAGTCGAGAGATTATGTCTCCGAGCTTTGAGATCAGTCATACAGTGCTTGACTTATCAGCTTTCTTCCTGCAGAGTGCACTGTGGTTACATTTTTGAAGTTCAACATTTAACACAGTTTTCTTACATTTAAGAGGACAAGCCTGTCAATTATATTCATATTTACAATGACAGAATTATTTACAAAATTCTGTCTAGCTAGGCTGGTAGCCTTCACATATCTTCACCCCCCCCCCGAGAACTCAAGCTAGTTTTTCAAGTGACCCTTGAGAGGGTTAGTTCTATATGAGTATACCTTACCCCATTCCCTGTCTTGAGAGCCTATCTGCGTTGGTGTTGCTAACCCCACTGCGGTACTGCACTGACATATCATATGCTTGCAGCCCTAGGCTCCATCTTAGCAACTTGGCATTTTGCTGACTGACTGGCTGGCACAGTGTAACCATGATAGGGGATTGTGATCTGTAACTACGGTGAATTTTCTTCCATACAGATAAGGCTGAAGTTTCTGCAGTGCCCACACTATGGCTAGGCATTCCTTTTCTACAGCTGCATAGCATTCCTCCCTGGGTTGGAGCCTATGACTGAGATAAATCTATGGCTGTTCTTCTCCCTCTGAAGAAATCTGGCTAAGTACAGCCCCCACCCCATGGTTCAAAGCATCCACCTGCACAACAAATTATTTGCTGTAATCTGGACTGGCTAACACAGGGGTTTCTCCCAAAGCTTCTTTAAACTTCTGGAGTGCCTGCTCACATGCTGTGATCCACACTACCTTATCTGGCTTGTTCTTCCTTGTCAGGTCTGTGAGGGGAGCAGCTGTGATATTATAACTGGGGATGAACTTTCTGTAGTACCCTGCTGTCCCTAAGAATGCCCTCACCTGTTTTTGGTAACAGGTGCAGGCCATGCCTGAATGGCTTCCATTTTGGCAGGTTCTGGCCTGATCTTACACTCCCTACTCTATGTCCCAGGTAGGAGACTGCTGCAATACCCACCTGATGTTTGCTGGGCTTAATGGTCAACCCTGCCTTCTGTAGTCTGCCCAGCACCTCCCTGACATGCTGAAGGTGCTCGTGCCAGGAATGGCTGTAGATGGCAATATCATCTAGGTAAGCAAGGGCAGACCCTCCTGCTCCTGCTAGGATATGGTCTACCAGCCTCTGGAAAGTTGATGGGACATTTTTCATCCCAAAGGGCATCTTTGTGAACTCATACAAGCCAAAAGGAGTCATAAAGGCTGACCTGTCTATAGCACTGGGAGTCAAGGGCACCTGCCAATAACCCTTGGTAAGATCAGTGGTGGTAAAATACTTAGCCCCACTCAGCTGCTCTAAGGCCTCATCTGTCCTAGGCATGGGGTAAGCATCTGACTCTGTGCGACTATTTAATTTCCTGTAGTCCACACAGAACCTGGTGCTGCCATCCTTCTTTGGCACCAATACCACTGGCGAGGCCCACGGACTGTTGGACTCTTGAATTACCCTAGTTCCAACATCTCCTGTATCTCCTCCCTCAGAGTCTGTTTAACTCTCTCAGGCACCCTATAAGGGGCCTGCCTAATAGGCCTTTGGGGTCCTGTAGCCACCTGGTGCTGCACCAGGTTGGTGCACCCAGGTTTCCCAAGTGAACGTGTCCCCAAACTCATGTGACACTGCTCGAATTTCTCGAACCTGGGTAGATTTGCGAAATATGGTTATGCTGCAATGGGAAAAAAAGTTTGTGCATGACTCAGTATTTTTTCTCCCATTGTAAGTTGTTCATTCGTTTTTTGGATGACATTTTTATTTTTTGGGATGGGCCCTTGGCGATGATTAATGATTTTTTGGAGCATATAAATGAATCGACTACATTTTTAAAATGTACACATACTGTTGATTTGAATGAGATTTCATATTTGGTTGTAAAATTGACTAAGAATATGGCAGTGATTTTTAGAAAAGAAACTTATTCTAACAGTTTCTTGCATTTTACTAGCTCCCACCCTTCAAACAGTAGAAGGCGGTGGTTACGGGGCAATTTGTAAGGGCCGCCCGTATGGTCTCCAGTTTTGAAGCATTTTAGAAGAGTGTGTTTTATTGAAGAATATGTTTCTAAAAAGGGGGTATCCCTTGATTTTAATTAATGAAGTAATGTTTGAAGTGATTAATAAAAGAGAGAGTAGATATTTTAAAGCTATTTTGAAACCAGGGTGGGGGTTCATAGCTCGATTGGAGCTAATATGGATGGGGTCCAACATATGACATGACTTCAGATCTCAGTTTGATTTTGGACGCACAGTCAAATAGTGGGAATAATTTTAGATTGGCTTTGAGATCAGTCATACAATGCTAATAGTAGACAATTGTTGATATTATTTATAAGAATTGGGTGGTTTTGACTTCATTTAATGATTTATGACAATGTATTGATGACAGACCCATGAATGTTTATAAAAGGGGTAGTTGTCTCAAGACTTTATTGAAAACCCGGGAAAGAAATTAGTGTACTGGGGCTATGAGGAAATGTGGTGTGTGTGTAAGTACTGTAGCCGCATTACTGAGGGCATATCATTTAATATTAATGTGGTACCTGTCCATTTAGATAAGAAGAGTTCATGTCAAACTGATAAAGTGATTTATGGTGCATTATGTACGGCATTTCAATGTTTTTATATAGGAAAAACAGAGAGCACTTAAATGCTTTATTTATGAACATGTGAGGGATATAAAGTTAAAAACGGAGACAAATGCATTGGCTAGACACTGAAATGAATTTGAGGGCCATTTATTCAAGTTTATGATTGTTGATTTTTTAGAAATGGACCAGAGGGGCGGACCATGGACCCTAGAGTTAGAAAAGTTGGAGGCCCTATGGCAGTTAACTAACGCTTTTCAGTGGCCAGGTTTGAATGATGTTTTCTCCCTATCATGTTTCTTGAAATTAAAAGATTTAGAAAGATAATAGTTTTTAATGTATATCTGTAACTGGTTACATATTGTGTGTTTGGCAAATTTGGATTTTAAATGGTGTTTATTTATTTATATATATATATTGCTAGCCATGTAGTTTTAAATGTCTGTTCCAATTAATATGGGCTGGTTGATTATTGGATGTAAGAGGAGGGGTTTCTGTATTTATGTGGGTATTTCCTGGTACTGATTTTATTTTGATAAAGTCTCTGAATGGTCAGAGATGAAATAGCTTGTGTGATTTTTTTATTTTTTAATAAATGGACTTAAATAACGGACTTGAACAAACTGATTTTTTTTTATTTAATGTGCTACTGAGTCTCCCTGTTGTCAGATTTATTATTTTATTTGGTTTGTTTTGTACTTTGTGGACATCAGTCATACAATGCTTGACTTATCAGCTTTCTTCCAGCAGAGTGCCCTGTGGTTACATTTTTGAATTTCAACATTTAACACAGTTTTCTTACATTTAAGAGGACAAGTCTGTAGATTATATTCAGTGATATAGAATTATTTACAAAATTCTATCTAGCAAGGCTGGCAGCCTTCATATATCTTCACACAGACTAAAGAACGCTGTTAATGGATTAGGAGTAGAGTGGTATAGTGTGGATTAGAAGGTGTAAATAGAGTAAGTATTGAAAGGTTATCCTGGTGTATTGTTACTGAAAACAAAAAAATAAGATAGTCCACATAATTAGCTGCTTGGGTTAAGTTTAGCTGGATACTGTAGTGTCAACACACATTGAAAAAAGTTCCTGGAAATGATAATTTATGTAACACTCAACAGGACACTCACCAAAACTGAGATAATTCAATGTGTTTGACATACATGTTTTGGCTAAGCTTGTATATGTTACATTTGGAGTGTTATGTGATTACAGTGTGTTAATATTTTGCTCCTTTATGACCATTCTAAATATGTCTCTGTCCTCTTATGGAGCATTGGTGGCCCACTTTGATTACAGTATGTAAATCTTTAAACCATAACTAATTTCAGTGTGTTCTTAGGTAGGTTCATAGGTTCATACTAGGCTATCTGCCCTAGGGCATTTATAAGCCTAGCCAGAGTGTGTTTGGCTTTCGCCACCCATTTTAAATGAATTTTGCTATGCCCTTTTTCGAGGTTAGTATACTGTGCCTCTGTCTAACAGTGACACAGAAGTGATACCCGGGGTAAACCTACTATCTCCCATCCACTCATCAAGATTCCTCTTGAAGAGAGTCAATGAGGGACTCTGCCTAACCTGGACTGGGATTTTATTCCAGAGTGAAGGGAGCCTCTGGGTTATGAATCTGTCCCTCCAGCATGTCCTATTTATTTCAGTGCTGAGGTTCAAGTCTCTCGAGCGCGTAGCTCGATGGGATTTGGATTTTCTGAGGTGCAGCATGTCCATTAATTCCGGGTTGGACATGGCTTTATACGTCAGGCACAGATCGCCTCTGAGCAGGCAGTATACCACTGAGTAGAGCTGGAGTTTCTTTAACCGGGCAGCATATGGCATCTGTTTGAGCCCTTTGATCATCTTGGTGAGGTACTTTTGGGGTCTTTCCAGTTGCTGCAAGTGTCTGGTAAGGTACATCCCATAAGGGGCATTGTACTCAATTATGGGCCTGATGAGGGATGAGTAAAGAGGCACAATGACCTCCCCTGATCTAGATGTGAATCCCTTCATGATTAGGTGGGCTATATAAAATGTTTTTCTAACCACTTTGGCCACGTGGTTGTCAAATGAGAGATTGCTATCAACTTGGGTCCCCAGGTCCCTAATTACTTCTTCCGTACTTAATGGATTACCACCTATGTGGTAATTTGTGGGCACTTTGTTTTTGCCAAAGGGGATGACTATACACTTTTTGGCGTTTAGCTTGAGGCCATGGCTTTGGCACCAGTTGTCTGTTTCTATGAGGCCATTTTGTAGGATGCTTGTGTCGACTGGAGAGTCTATTATGGCGCCTAGTTTGCAGTCATCTGTGAACTTGGTCAGCCACAGTCCTTCCGTGTTAGCCTGTACCTCTGAGAAATATATACCGAACAAGAGAGGTCCGAGGACTGAGCCTTGTGGGATGCCACTTGTAACTGGTTTGGAGTCTGACATGGCTCTAGCAATTCTAACCATGTGGGTTCTGTCCTTGAGCCAGTTTGCAACCCATCTAGTGACATAGGGGTTTATATTGAAGCTGGTGAGCTTATCTATAATGCCTGAGTGGGGTATTGTATCAAAGGCTTTTGCAAGGTCCAGGTAGGCTGTGTGGACCACCTTTCCCTCGTCAATGGCCTTGGTGACTGTTTCAAAGAAATCAACCAGGTTTAAGAGGCAGGATCTGCCCTTAACAAAGCCGAACTGGGTAGGATCCAGTGTCTGTAGGTCCCCAATATCTTTATTTATGAGGTCCATGATGATCCTTTCCATAGCTTTGCAGACCAAGCTAGTCAAGCTTCCAGGATCTGTTGAGGCACCACCTTTGTGGAGAGGGACCACTGTTGCTGTGCACCACTCTTTTGGTACATATCCTGTAGTAAGGCTGAGGTTGAGCAGTAGTTTTATGTTTGGGTTTAGTTCTTGGAGTTCATGTAGGACGCAGCCCGGGACACCATCTGGTCCCATTGATGCTGTGTTTTTTGCTTTGGAGAGGGCGGCTCTTACCTGAGCATCTGAGATGTCAGGGGGGCAGCATTCTGCTGGGATATATATTTGCCCTTTTGGTGGGGAAGGGGGGGAGAAGTTTGCACTGAACCTGTCAGCTAGGATGTTGGCAATGTCTGTGGGTTCGGTGTATTTTTTGTCATTTTGGACTAATTCTGAGCATATCTGGGAATTCCCACCCAGGTTCCTAACATAACCAAAGAAAGCCTTGTGACTATCCTTAGTGTCCTGTGCAATTTTTCTCTCGAAGATGGCCTCAGACGATTTTATGAGTGCCCGTAGTTTTTTGCTAATACTGATCAGAGATGCCTTCCCTTTTTGGGATTTTGCTGTATCATGTAGTAGCTTCCTCCTTCTATTGTATATGGCTGGGGTCCACCAGACCGGACACCTAACTTTGGAGGATTAGGTCTTGGTTTTATTTGGGATTGCATGATCCATGCATTCCTGAAGGTGTTCATAGAATGCGTTTATAAAGGATTCTGCGGTCTGGGCCATATTTTCCACAGGCACGGGGGCTTTGAAGGATTCCACCTAGGTTTTGAGGAGTTTGAAATTTGCTTTAGAGATGTTTTTCACTGTGGTTTTCTGGGCAGGGGCTAGGGTCGGAATGTGAATATCTAGTGAGATTAGTTTATGGTCTGATCTTACCAGTGAGGGATACACTTCTGGTCTGGAGCATAGAGTCCCCATGTTGGTGATGATCAGGTCCAGTATGTTTTCTCCTCTTGTGGGAGTGGCAACAAGTTGTTCCATAGCATTTGAGTTTATAAATTCTAGGAACCTTTGGGCTAGGGTGTTGGAGCTAGAGTAATGCTCCCAGTCTATGTTAGGGTAGTTGAAGTCGCCCAATATAATGGTGTTTGGAGAGACCTTCATATTTTCCAGTGTTCTTAGGAAGGCCGAGTGGAGTTTCTGGGTTTGGGAGGGTGGTCTGTAGCAGGCTATAAACTGGAAGGCAGTTTTACCCACTGTTAGTTGCACATGGATAGTCTCTGATGCTTCGTGCTGTGCCACCAACCTGGAGGTGTGGGTATCTTTGACGAATATTGATACTCCCCCTCCTTTTGTGGTTCGGTCCAAGTTTTGGGGCCGAAAAACATGGTATGAGGTATAACCTGGTAGTGCTAGGGTGCTCTCGGGAGCCTTGAACCAGGTTTCTGTTACTGCACAGATATCAATGTTGTCCTTGCTAAGGAGAGTTTCGAGTGCGTGCATCTTGAGGTTTAGACTTCTGGCGTTGAGTAGCATTACTCTTAGTTTCTTATCCCTTGTGATACCTATGGAAGTGGGTTTGTCTTTTGAGCCTTGCCTAAAAAAGGCACTTTGGGGGTGGCAAGAGCCTTTGCCAATATCTGAAAGCCCAGGGGTGACAGGTGGAAGCCGTCCCTAGCGAAGCATCGTGGCTTGTTGAGCATGTCATCCCAGGCAGACAGGCATTGGATCCCCTTTGAATGACACCAATACTTAAGCCAATTGTTGAAATTGATCATCTTGTCTTCATATTGTGGCATCATTCTTGGTGAGGGTAAGATGCTACTCAAGGTCAGGGTCATACCGGCCTGGGCTACATGCTCAGAGAGCTCCTCTATGTCTCTTTTCATGTAGTCCAGGGAGGTACATCTCAGGTCATTCACACCAGCATGGACAATGACTGAGTCATATTTGTACTTGCCTTGGAGTGACCTGAGTGCTTGTGTTATGTGGCAGATCCTAGCGCCCGACAGGCAGCTCACCGTGTCCTTCTCCTTGTTTAGCCTGGTGAGCGGGACGTCAGTGTGCCTGACGATAGAGTCCCCTATTACAAGTGTATCAGGTGTGTTGTTTAGCCTTAAGGGCTGTGACTGTTCGGCACACTGGCTTTGTGAGATATGTGTTGCACGTGTTTTGTTTTGGGGTAGCGGTTGCTTGGGTGTCTGCTTTGAAGGTCTCTGCTGCTTAGGCAGATTTTTATTTAGAGCCTCTGAGCATGTTTTTATGTGTTTGGTTTGCTGTCGTGGTAGGTCTATGTGAGACTGGAATTGTAGTGAGTGTGGTTTCCTTCTCCTCCTGACTGGTTACACCAGTACTGAGTTGAGAGAGCTTAGCCTCCAGTTTGGCTATATGGTTGCATCTCTCACATGTGTTGGAATTTGTTGGGAGGAGGAGAGGGCTGTCTGTGTACATGAGGCAGTTGTAACATTGCCTCAAGATTCCCAGATTCATCAGCTGGACCGGAGAGGAGATATACAACTGACCTTTGGACATGCTAGAATAGTATTGGGAATTCCTTTATAATTGAAAAAAGGGCCAATGGGGAACAAAGTACTCAAGGGGAGTTTGTGAGGGTGTAGTGCTTTTAATTTTTTAGTGCTGACTTATATAATCTTTAGTCAGCAAGTGCCAGGCTTTAGAGTGGGAATATGGTGTTTATTATGAGAACTAGATCAGTTCTAAGGGAAAAAGTGAAGAGCAGACTTTGTGGAGCTGAGAATGGTTTAAACCCAATTAAGCGGCGCTGCCAAATGCTGCGCTATGCGCAAAATCGTGCAAAGCCGCGCTAAAGTGGGTTTTATACAGGGGGACTTAAAATGCTAGAAATTGGCCCAAAACGGCAAATAGACCACCAGATTCTTGTGCTGGGAACACTTCTCCAGGGATAGATAGGCTGCTCCAAGCTCCCCACTGCCACTGGTGAACAAAGAAGCCTCCCTTTATTCAAGAAAGGAAATGGGCAACACAGAAACTTTCCAAAAGTCCAGAATACAGCAAAGCCTGTATTTGGACTACTCTAGGTCAGGAAAGACAAGAAACAAGGATATATATTTTTTTTGCTACAAACAGCAGGAAAATGCAATAAATATGTAACACAGGCTAGCGCACTTGAGTGTGTAGCCTCAACAGGTAAAAGCAACAAACAGGACAAACTTTAAAAGTGCAGGTGCAAAAACAACTTTAAACAGTTTAAAACAGTTCAAGAAGCAGAAATACTTGCAGTTTAGCTAGATCGGACAGTTGCCCAGGTAGTAGCAGGAAAAAAACACTTTTATTACTTTCTTATAGCTGGAAACATTCTACACAAGCTGGTCCTGTAAAAGTTTACCATACATATCAGTCAGCAGCAGTATCATATTGATCATAAGGGAAAGATCAACAATTTCTTGAACCTTCCATCCCAAAAACAAAATTTCCAGAAAGATAGTATTAAGTGTATGAACATTTCATACAGGTGAATTAAACTTTTTTTTCTTGTTTTAGCTTAGCACTTTAGTGTTAGTGTATTCACATTTATAACATATACCAGTGATGGCAAAATGGACTGGTTATAAAAGATCAGTGAAAAAAAACACTGTAAAATGACTCTGAGCACATTATAAATGTTGGTATGTGATCTGCCCCATAAATGATAATGTACAGTGGAGCAGGACTATTATGTCCTCCTGACATACCAAAGCCTTTTAGCTGTGTATAAAGATTTGTACAAAAGGAGGTAAAATCTTACATGTTCTTGCTCCTTTGTGTGGGCATTGCACTCCATTCTCGGAGTAAATATGCAAATTACTCTCTTCTCTTAATGTACAAGATTCTCAGCTGGAGCACTTTTAGAGTATCACTAGCTGTTCTCAGTGGACTTTGGGATAGCAGCAATGTATAATCCCATGGTGTTGCAATTTCCTTTGCATTGATGTACCTTCCCTATTAGTATGCTGCTGAGTAGTACATTAGCATTGACAAAAAATAAAGTCCTTAACACACCTGTTACATGGATGGAAAATCCCTTCTGACAACAGAATTTGGCATGGTGCAGGCAAACCTGATAACATGAACTGACTTGCCATGCCCACACAGTGATGGTGGTGACCTTCCAGCAGCAGGGATTCAAACAGGACTATATCCCCTCATTACCATATTATAGTTTTGACCCCTGGTCTGCTGTTGTATCTAAGGAGTTGAACATTTTTGTAAATCACTCCCAGCCATGATTGTAGAGTACATTGTAGCAGTGAAAGGTGGTACTTAATGTATAGTATACCTACCTAAGGTAACATGCAGCTAATTAATAACGTATAGTATACTTCACTTAGGCTGCACATCGCTGTTGTGCTGTGTACTACTGTCATGTTGTACAGCACATCCCCTATACCTAGCAGAGGAATGAATAGCATACAGTGGTAAACTCTGCTATCCTGTGTACAGTACAAGAAGCTGGGATATGCTTTATATGCCACTGCCATGGGCAGCTGTAATCGATGTCTGTTAATCATGGCATTTCCTGGAGGTGTACCTGACATACTATTCACAGTGGTTGTCTTTGTCAGTGCAATGTGCTTTCAATAACAGGATCCGATCTAAATGACTCAGAGATTTTAGCTATAAGCCCTCTGACCTTCAGATGTACCTGAAAGCATTAGCCTTGGGGTTAAATGTTGAGAGGTATGGGTATGACTGTATGTCTCAGAATCACAGTGATCTTTGTTTATAATGTTTCTCATGCATTAGTGAGCACTGATTACAGATATTTGGGTTCTTGGTTATTAAACTCTGTAAACTGTAAAGCCTTTCATGAGCTCTGCATTCTGTTGCCTTCCAAAGGTGATCACTGTTTAGGATTTTTTGTCTTGTCTGCATTCACAGTACAGTTATATAACTGTACTGTGAGCTTTCATGCACAGTTACAACCAGTAATGAAGTTAATTGGTTGTGTAACACAAATTACTATCATTATATACAATTCTGGAGGTCTTACTGTCACAGTTAGGGGACTGCATTTTCTTTTCCTTACGTATACATTGATGTGTGTCGTGAGATTTTACTTTCATAATAATCATTACTCATAATTCTTTAAGACCCTTTATAATTACAATTTGCTTTCGGTGATTACTGACTATAGAATGTAGACCCCCATTTGGAATACATTAAAGTATCTCAGAACAGTATAGAACCAGCTGTAAACTGGATATGTGTACTATGTGCCTAAGTTGTGTAACACAGTTTTCATAGCTTTGTTTTTGTTAATGAGAAGGAAATTATGTCTTCCTGCTTTTGTTTTTGATGGAGACAAGTCCCGTTAGGAAAGGAGAAGTATGTTTAGAAAGCAAGCCTGTTGAACATTACCGAGGCGTTGTAGCTATGCAGATCTATGTTCCTAATCTGCTGTTTTATGTTTATGTCAGTGCCGCATGCTGCATAAGGCTTTATACCAGTTCTTAGACATTTCTGGGCATATTGAATGTCTGGAATCTTGCCCATAGGATTACTAGTTAGCTCCTCCATTCAGTTCCTTCATTAATACGCTGAACTGATTTGCACTGCAGGTCAAGCATGATTTTTCACCTTGCAGGACTGGGCAATAAGGACAAGGATTACCAGACCCCCTGCTTTCACGACCCTAATCAGAAACTTGTAATGAAAAGACTTGTGCATGTACTGAAAGAAAACTGCAGAGAAATATTTCTTTCCCCATGCTGGTCGGCTTTGTGAATTTTTTATTAGGGAGGCAAAGGGGTCTCTTTTGAAATATTCTGGTATGACGCAAGTAGCCAGGCTTTGTAGAAGCTTCAGAAGGTTCTAAAATCCTTCGGGGGGTTAGGTTTGGGAAGAGGAGCTCAGATTTAGCAGCTCTAGTCTCATCTGCTGAAACAGATTTTTAAATATAGAAGTGCTCAGTATTCTGTATGCACATCCAGATTAAGAACATAGGCTTGCATTGTAAACTTAGCAGATGGGAAATTTCTCCAGGGATGAATTTTTATCACACGCATCCAGAACTGTGATTTTAAAGCTGTTTTGTATCTATGCAACATTTTCATTTTTTTAGCTATTTGTTTTTTTCATAATGTTATTATTGCTCCTTCCTGGTATTTTCTGCAGTTATATTCAAGGTCCTTTATTTCAATAGCCTTAATTTCTCATGCACTGATGACTCATCCACTCTTTGCTTTACCTTTGTGACCCCTTTCCACCCATTGTAGGTCTGTCACAATGTCGTTCCGTGACCTGTAGCATAGCAGACAAGCAGTTAGTGGTAGCTATTCTCGTGCTGCATACACTCTGTGTCAGTTGAATGTTGAGGACATGCCTAGTGTCATTATTGCCATGATTTAACAGTGGAGCTGCCAGACTTGTATTGTTTCCTGACAGTGTAGTGTGCCATAGCTGTCTCCCAGTCCTGTACCAGTACAGCAGTCTGACTGGTTCACATGCTGTACCTGTTGTTTCAGTTATCATCACCCCAGGTCAGAGAAAGAGGATTCAAGTACTGTTTGTCTTCCCTTTTACTTCTGCCAGAAGAGGGAAGTAATACAATTTGTAGATTCCTTTCAGAAGGCATGTTATTTTATTTTTACATATCCGAAGTTGAATTTTTCCATTAACATTTTTTTTATTTTTCTAGCTGGATATAGAGTGCATCTCTGAAACATGCCACTTACATATTATCACTGAAGCAGATTCAGGAGGCAATGACCCCTTCTGGTGCTTTAACTAGCCCCAGGCTTTTTCTCTGATAGAGATATATAATTGTTGTCTTCAACAAGATTTATTCCAGAGTCTCAGACAAGTTTCAGAAACTGTGCTTCTCTTTGTCAGCAGGTTAGATTTCTGAAAAGATTTCAGAGATTCACCCTTTTCTGGTTTCATCATTCTGTCAGTGTTTCTCTTTCACATTTTGCAGTCATCTTTCATGTGGTGACAGGCAACAAAAGTACTCTAATCCTTCCATTTATTATAGGCCCAGCACTGAAAACCTCAAATATGTTCCTGAGCCTATTCTTTCATTGTGCTCACCGTTATCCTCACTAGTTCTTGGAGAGTTTTCCATATTGGGGCAGCGTAGTGATTAGTGTTCCCCAGTTTGATACTCATTAAGAGTGTGTTCTTATGTCCACGTGTGGGTGTCTTAACAAGGAACTGTGCTTTCCTCCTCAATCCTGACAACACATACTGTAGGTCAGCTGCTGCTATATCAAATTGCCCATTTGCGTGTGTGTGTGTGAAGTACCACGACAAAAGCTCACTTGCTCTTGATTTTTAGTATGAATGCAGACCATGAATGTGAGGCCTCATGATCCTTCTGGATTTTTGGGTTTTAAGCAGGAGGTGTCGAAAAAGTTACCACAGGGATAACTGGCTTGTGAAGGCTAAGCATTTATAATAATGTCGCTTTTTGATGCTTCAGTGTTGGATCTTCCTATTGTAGTGAAGCTGAATTCACCAAACATTGGATTGCTTACCCACTAAAAGGGAACGTGAGCTAGGTCTAGACTGTCATGAGACAGATTGGTTTTACCCTACTGATGATGGGGGTTGTTACATTAGTAATCCTGCACAATATGAGAGGAAATGCAAGGCCAGACATTTGTTGTAAGTGCTTGGCGGAGGAGCCAATGATGTGAAGCTGCCGTCTGTGGGATTATGACTAAATGCCTTTAAGTCAAAATCCAACCTCAATGAAAGGATACCACAGCACCATGGATCTCCAGTTGGCAAGGGATAGACAGCATTGAGGTCGATGAGGAATGCCATGGGTATTCTGGAAGACCAGATTAGAGGACTGCTCCACTTTGATGAATGCAGAGTTTGGTATTTGAAGCCTTTGTTTAACACTTTTACATTTGTTTTCAGTTTCATTAGCTTTTGAAGGTTACTTAATCATTTGCTGCTTGATTGTACATTTCCTAACCTAGTGGTATCAAAATGAAACTGCAATGAAATTCAAGGCCATGTTTGCAGTTAAATACATGATATTTTTCACCTTGTGAACAGCGTTGTTTTTTAATCAGAATTCTGCCAAACCTTCCCAACACTAATGATCTCAGGTGGCCAGCCAATTCCCAAAAAATGCCATTGTTTTAGTATAGTGAGTCCTAGTAGGAGTGATACACAGCTACCATCATGATGTGATCAAAAGGCATTTTTCTTTGTTGCCCTACCATTATTACCCCAAAGATTGATGGCAGTAGTGATGGTTTCCCAGCTGCCAACTGACTTAAGATTTTGTTATAGGCTTTTACAATATTTATAGGTTTAGTTTCTCTTTGTAGAGCAGAGGCATAGCTAGTACCAGAAACCAATGCCCAACATCCTCAGCTCTTCAATTGGAGAGCAAAAAAAAAATAAAGAAAATAAAAAGCACTGCCCTATATTAAATTCATCTCTACATTTTAGAGATCTGAATATTACAGTTAGATCCATGCCTAGACACCAGTTCTTCCAACAACAACTTCTACTGGCACATCAGTCAGATAGCCAGCTGCATGACACACCTCCCCCGTCTTCCTGCCCCAGCCATCAGGTCCCGTTTCTGTGTCCTGCCCCTGATTTTCCTCTTGCTCTGACTCCACACATAATGTATACCTACATATAAAAAAAATGCTTTTAAACTGTAGCACACTACTTGCTACAGTTTATTCCCTTAAGACGAGGGAAAGGAGGTCCACACAGCCTACCTAGACCTCTCAAAGGCTTTTGACACCATTCCCTATTCTAGTATTATAGACAAGCTCACCAGCTTGAACATAAATCCCTACGTCACGAGATGGGTTGCCAAATGGCTCATGGATAGAACCCACATGGTGAGAGTCGCAGGCTCTATGTCCAACTCTAAACCAGTTACAAGTGGCGTTCCCCCAGGACTCAGTCCTAGGACCCCTCCTGTTCGGTATATACTTCTCAGAGGTACAGGCAAGCATAGGAAGACTATGGCTGACCAAGTTCACAGACGACTGCAAACTAGGGGCCATAATTGATTCTCCGGATGATATAGACACCCTCCAGAAGGGTCTCACTGAGACAGGTACCTAGTGTCAAAATCATGGCCTCAGGCTACATGCCAAAAAGTGCATAGCCATCCCCTTTGGAAAAAATAAACTACCTGCGAACTACCACATAGGTGGTAGTCTCCTAAATACAGAAAATGTAATAAGGGATCTGGGGACCCAAGTAGATAGTAATCTCTCCTTTGATAATCATATTGCCAAGGTGGTTAGAAAATCCTTCTATGTGGCCCACAAAAGGGTTCGCATCTAGAATAAAAGAGGTTATTGTGCCTCTCTACTCATCACTCATTAGACCCATCATAGAATGCAACGCCCCATTTGGGATGTACCTTACAAGACACCTGCATCAGCTGGAAAGACCACAAAAGTACCTCACCAAGAGGATTACTGGCCTCAAACAGATGCCCTATGCAGCCCGACTCAAGAAACTCCAGCTGTACTTGGTTGAATGCCGCTTACTCAGAGGTGATCTCTGCCTGACATACAAGGCCATGTCCAACCCAGAATTGATGGACATGCTCCACCTAAAAAAAAAACAAATTCCAGAGAACCACACGCTCTAGAGATATAAACCTCACCACAATGATAAATAGGACATGCTGGAGGGATAGATTCCTGTCCCAGAGACTCCCCGTGCTTTAGAACAGGATTCCAATATACATCAGGCAGAGCCCCTCACTAACACTCTTCAAGAGAAACCTTGACGGGTGGATGGGAAACAGAAAATTTACTTCGGGGATCACTGCAGTGACTCTGCTGGACAGTGGCGCAGGGAGCTAATGGCTCTGCTGGACAGAGGCACAGGGAACTAGTCTAAGGGGGTGGCAAAAGCCAACACATTCTGGCTAGGCTTATAAATGCCCTTGGGCAGATAGCCTAGTACTTACCTATGAACCTGTCTGCACTGGGCTCTACATGGTCTTGTATTAGTTCGAAAAAAAAATGAGTCTTCTTTTAAACTGTAGAAAACTGCTTGCTACAAATGCAGCAAACAGTTGCTACAGTTTTCAGTTTATACCACACACAGAGCACTGCAATGCTCATTTTTCACCACAAATGCAATACTGGCTTTTAAAAGCCAGTATTGCATTAAAGAGAGATTGTTATGAAGGATGGCCAATTGTGCCCCCCAACCCTTTGCATCTAGGACAACTGCCACTTTTGCCCCACCCTAGCTACACTTCTTTTGTAGAGTTAGCTAGTACTAGCACAGTTCAGACAATCTTCATTGGGGTGCTGTTGCAGCAAAACTTGCAGTCCCCTAACTGTTTTACAAAGGCATGTAAGCCAGATACAGACACCATTTTTATCCTTTCTGTTTTTACCCCTCATGCTTGATTTGGTATTTAAAAATAGAACACAATAGTTTTACACATTGCATATCTGCTATTAGGTCATCCTCATGAGTGATAGTCCTGCTATTATCTCTCTAATATATATATATATATATATATATATATATATATATATATATATATATATATATATATTTTTTTTTTTTAACATTTGTTTACCAGGAAAGTCCGACTTGGAGCAAAGCCAATTTTCAGCAGAGGCCCAGGGAGAAACGCTCCAGATGCATGTTTTTGTAACGTTTGAGGAAACTGTAGCACCCAAAGGAAACCCACAGCAACACAGGAAGGACATGCAGACTCTGCACAGAAGGCCCCCCAGCCAAAAATCAAACTGGAGAACCTCTTGCTGTGAGACAGCAATGCTACCACTGCACCATCCTTCTCTCCAACATAGCAATATCAGATGTAGTTTGTAGAGTGCTTTTATTTCATTCTCTGTAGCTTGTGTGGTTTTCATTTTGTTTGCACCTGTTATGGTCTGTCTAGAACTAAATAAGAGAAATTCCAAGGACAAAATATGGGAGACATGGAGGGATGGGATGGAGAGGAACCACTGTTTCAAGTATAATACCTGGGGCAGACTAGATAGACATACAGTCTCCTTCAGCCAGGTGGTTTATATAATATTATATAATCCAGCAGTGACAAGTAGGCACACAATCTACTGACCACTTAAGTGCTCTGTCTTGTAATAAAAATGAAGGTGTGGTGACTGTAGCAGTGTAAATAATCTCTTCAACAGCTGCAGTACATTTTTCAGCACAGTGAAGACACAGCCTCTGAGATACTGCAGGATTTTGATACTCCTGTTTTGTAGCAGCATTTTTGCTAAACTGGATGCATAAGATTGGCATTCCAGCCTTTGAGTTTTGATGCAGCACTTTTTAGGTATTTTACCTGTGATAGAATGCATCATTGTTGTGTTACAGTACCATTCTCACATCACTACTGTGGAATTATCACTTAATGTGTAACAGTATTGCAGTATGCAAGTGTTCTGTACAACAGCACTGCAGCATTCCTTCTGTGCTACATTTGCATTCTGAGACTGCTTGCTGGCCTGCAGTTACATGCTGGTGTCAGCCTGGGCCATATAATAGCAGCATCCCGATGCTAACGTTGTGTATGACAACACTGTCAAGTTACTGCTGTGCCCTGTTAGCACTTAAATGCATCTTCTTTATTATAATGGTCTTCAGATGTCATTGATTTTACATGACAGGGATCTGGTACAAGTCCTGCTGTGTAAAAAAATGTTTAACTTACTTTTGTGTTACAGCATGCTTAAACTGCAGTTTTATGCTGTTCCTATGATATATTAAAACTTTGATACACTGCACTGTGATGTCAGTATCATATCATATCATCTCTTTGGTGCCACTGCTATGTTGTTGCAATGTTCTGAAGTGATTATTGCATTATAGCATGTCATTTCTGCATATCATAACACTCTATTACTGCTGAAGTGACATTGCAACACATCATTCCACTGCTGTGATATAACAGTACACTGATGCTACTGTTGTTTTACTGTAATAGTCTGGTGTCAGTCCTGCAAGGTAGGACCAGCAACAGCACACTGATATCACTGCTATATCAGAGCAGCACTATGATATAACTGTGGTGAAGTAGCACAATGATGTCACTGCTGTAGGTTAGCAGTACTTTGATGTCATTACTGTGTAATTAAGTGTTAGGATGCTACTGTTGTTTAACAGCAGTACCTACAGCCACCAAAAAGAAAAAAGAATTGCAATGTCAGTGCTACAAAATATTAAAACTTGATGTCACTGCTGTGATGTAATATCATTATAATGACACAGCTGTAGCACAGTAGGACTGTGATGCCATTACTACAGTATAACAACATTATGAAACTACTACTGTCATAGAGCAATACATAGATATGACAGCAGCCCTCAGTGCCAGTTCTACGTTACACCCTCTGGTGTTACTGCTTCATCTTACCTCTATTCCGCCCCACCAGTATTCTGCTATAGCCATTTTGTTACAGGAACACTAGAACAGGATCATTGGTTCATAGGTATATCATAGGCTAATGACCACTAGGGCCTTTATAAGCCTAGCTGTGCAACCCAAATTTGACCCACAAATTTGATTTATATAAGAGGCGATTTATTGACTGCCTCTGTCCATCAGTGACATAGACGCTAGACCAGGGGTGAATTTCTGATTACCCATCCACTGTTCCAAGTTGTGCTTAAAAAGGTTTAGGGAGAAACTTTGCTTCACATGGATGGGGAGCCTGTCCCAGAGAATGATAATTCTCTGAGAAACATATCTGTCTCTACAACATGTCCTATTTGTGTTGCAAGCAAAATTTAGGCTTTTCACCTAGTAGTTCTAATGCTGGGTGTTTTGTGGCTGTGCAAATGGTTCATCAAAACAGTGTCCAGGGATGCCTTGTATGCCAGGCAAAGATAACCTCTCAGAAGTGTGCATCATACCAAGTAAAGGGACAGGGCATTTTGGTGATCAGTCTAGGCATTATTTTTACTCTCTGTATTCTTTTTATAAGGAACCTCTGAGGACATTCCAGTTGCTGCATGTGTCTGGTCAGGAACATACCAAAGTGAGCATTACACTCTATGATGTGTCTGATGTGAACCGAGCTCAGTGGTATGATGACCTTTTTGGACCTAGATGACATGCCTTTACTTACAATTTGAGCAACATGGAAGGATTTTCTTACTGCCTTGGACACATGTTGGTCAAAGGCGAGGTTACTATCTACATGAGTTCCCAGATCCCTCACTAATGAATTAACTTTTAGATTATGTAGTTACGTGGGGTGGCCAACTTCCCAAAAGGTACTGTAATGCATTTCTTGGTACTGAGGTTTAAGCCATGGCTTTGGTACCAATAATTTGTCTGTGTTAGACCTTCCTGAAGGGTGTTCTCATCATGGGGAGATTCAGTGACTGCTCCCAGTTTGCAGTTATCTATGAACTTGGTCAGCCAGAAGCCTTTGTCATTAGCTTTGAACTCTGTTTAGATGCCAAAGAGGACCGGGCCTGGCAAAGAACCCAAAGGGACTCCACTGGTGACTGGCCTTTGTAGAGATAGCCTCATTGAGCCTAACCTTTTTGGTCCTGTCTGTGAGGTAGCTAGCTATCCAGCATGCTATAAAGGGGTTTAAGCCTAGTTCATAAGGTTGTTGACAATGCCTCATGGGGTAATGTATAATATACTTTAGCCAGATCTAGGTAGGCAATATGCACCACTTTTCTCCTCACCCATTGCTTTAGTGACCTTTCCAAAGAAGTACTCCAGATTCAAAGTATGACCTTTCTTTGACAAAGCCAAACTGGGATGGATCCAGTACCTGGAGGTCTCCTATGTCCTTGTTGATAATTTCCATGATAGATAATGCTATCAATGGTTTTGCAAATAAGACTAATAGGTCTGTAGTTTCCAGGATCTGTTGAAAGTCCTCTTTATGAAAGGGGTATGACTGTCAGTCCTCCAGTCTCATGGCACAAAGCTTGTTTTAAGACTCTAGTTAAATAGTGACTCCAAAGGTCCTGATAAGTTGTATTTTAGATTGTTCAGGAGGCATCCCAGGATGTTATCAGGGCCCAATGAGGCTTTAGTGAGTAAAGTCAGTACATGCTCCATAGTTAAAGTCGGAGGGGTGATGTTCAGGGATATTATTTGGAGGATGGTGGAGGTGAGACAGGAGGAAAAGTTAGATCTGAATTTGTCCACTAACAGATTCGCTACGTCACCAGATTCCATGAATGAGGCACCTTTAACCACCAGGTCAGCTGTGTGCTGCCCTTGAGGTTTCTGACATAACCGAAGAAGGTCTTATGGTTATCTTTCACCTGAGAGTCTATCTTACCTTCAAAGCTGGCTTTTTTTGACCTAATTATCCCTTGTAATTGCCTATTTAGTTTGAAGAGAGAGTTTTTAACTTTATGGGAATTAACCTTCCTTATTTTTGCCATACTTGTTTTCCTTTTGTTGTGTATTCTTTTTAATTTGGGATGCCACCATGGTGATTTGGTTCTGGGTCTAGTTCTGGGCTTACTTATGCAGCCATTGACATGGTTATTGAGTATCTCAGAGCAATTCAGTGTAGGCTGCTCTGTTCTTTGGGTTTGGAAGGGCACTGAATTTTGACAAACCATCATTAATTAAAGGTAGTTTGCCTTGGAATAGATCCTATTGCTGGTTTTACTGGTGTTATGAGATTGATTTTGATTTCAAAGGAGAGAACATTATAGTCAAGACCTTACTAAGGAGTATGAGGCAGTGGGAGGAGGTACCACATTCTTCCATATTTGTGAGTTTGAGGTCCAGTATGTTGGAGCCCATAGTGGGTGTATTCACTATTTGGTCAAGGGTATTTATATTTATGAAGTCCAGGAATGCCTATGCTTTGTAGATTTGATGCCATGTAGGACTCTTAGTCTACAGAAGGGTAGCTAAAGTCTCTCATGAGCAGGGTGTTCCCTTGGATGCTAAGTGTCTCCCCTAGGTCCAAGCAAGCATTGTTAGCTTCTTGGGACATGGAGGGTGACCTATCGCTGGCTGGAATTTGGTGCAGGATTTTGTCTGTGGTGATCATCACATGGAAGAACTTTAGAACATCATACTATTAATGCATGAATGCCTCCAAATAGAAGCAGTTGCCACAGATTGACAGTAGCTCTGACAGCCATTAGCTATTCTAAACTTAAGGTTAACCTTTCTAACATGCATGCCAGAGACTGTGTTCCCACTTGCACTGATTTCTTACGTTATCTCCATTTCCCTTCCAGATGTGAAAAGCAGCCTGCATGCCATCAGTAAAAATTAACTTTTAGCCATAAGAAAAAAAATGCACTGGCCACCATTCAGTAAATAGACTGAATTGTGTAGTATTATATGTCTTCTTCTTCCGGCTTTTCCCAGTCAGGGGTCACCACAGTGGAACAACGGTCTGCAGAACGATTGGCAATGTAGTTTTATGGTGTCAAGTTACCAGCCCGGCGCCCAACCTTCCACAGAAGGCACACATATGCACACACACACACACAAATCTAGGGCCAATTTAAAGTGTCCAATCCACCTACAGCATGACTTTGGGAGGAAACCGGAGCACCCAGAGGAAACCCACATAACCACAAGGAGGACATACAGACTCCATACAGAAAGCACCCCAGCCGAGAATCGAACCAGAGAACCCCTTGCTGTGAGGTGGCAACGCTAACCGCTGTACCAGTGTGGCCACCCGTGTAGTATTATATATAATGTATTAAAATACTAATGCTGCTGGCTGGACACCTATTTGTATAATTTGTATAACTGTTCACTTTCCACAGTTGTGGACTTCATTTATTTTCACTGAACTGATTGCAGGCATCCCTTTAAAAGTTGATTATATTGTACTTTGTAGACTATACCCAGAACAGACTGTACAGGCCTCATTTTTGTTTTTCTCTCTTTTAAATTCCTTATTACCTGAAACAAGGTGCATAAATGCTAAATATACTAGAGTTTTTAGTTTAAACCACCTACATCTTTTTATTTTTTTATTGCATCCAAAATCACATGCACGCACACACACACACACAAATAATAATAATAAATAGAAACATTTCGAAAAGCATATTACCATGGTGTAAATGTAACACTTCTCGTACAACATCAGAGTTAATACCACTTAAGAAGACAGCCATGATATCAAAAAGGGAAATAGCTACATATATCAGACCGACTTAATCCGCTCTTATTAGCTTAACCTAATTAGTAATAACTTCATCTAGCAATGCCCGATACAAGAAAGCCTGAGTATACCTTGATAGCAGTCTAGAGACAGCCTCATCTTAAACAGGTGAATATACTGTTTTATGAATTTCAATAACCCTGCACGTGAGGTCAAAGACTGATTTTTCCAACGTGATGCAATATATAAAAGAACAAAGACTACCAAATGGAATAACCAAATCGTTTAAGACTGAGTAAGAGACAGCAGGTGGAAAAGTTAGCTAGGATCCAAAAGCCAGGGTTAGATGGTAGACAACAAGTTTGCTAGCTAAGTCCCTCATGTGGACTGAAACAGTGGACACAAAATAACAGCTCCAAAACTTATGAAATATATCTGCTTTAGATGCCATGAATGCAGAACAACTCCCTTTAACTGCTGAACCCCTTCCATCCATTTCTAAGGAGTCCAGTAGCCTTTACACATCAGTCATAACTGATGAATTAGTAGGAATTGTTATTTTTATTATATATTGCCCCCTCTTTTAATTGGATTCCATCTTGTCCCACATATTAAACAGAAAAATACATCTAACATATGTCCTTCTATATCATTGTTGCAGTATTCTTTATAATAGGGATTCCCTGCCAACAGCAGCCCAATGTCCGGCCAGCATACCAAAGCCTTAGGTTTTAAAAGGGACATCGTGCATCACACATTTGCTCCCAATGCCCAGCATAGTGCATAAAGGTCCTTAGAACTTCTTTGCCCCATTGTTTTTTTTTTTCTTCTTTATTTTATTTTACATTTGTTAACCGGGTAGTGTCCGACTGGGCCATGAAGCCCGTTTTCAGCAGAGACCTGGGGAGAAAAGCTCCACACACACAAACATTGTAAAGATAATACAAAATCATAAAAATCAAAGTTATTTTATTTTGTGGTTGTTGGTTTCATGTCATCCAGTAAGGAGAAATGTCAGTATGGGAGATTCCCAGTAAGGATTGTCATGAGCAGTGTTTGTCTTGCTTAGGTGCGTCTTGTGACCATGCATCAAATATCTTGCATAGTTGTCTCTCCTCTTTAGCCATTTTCCTTAGAGAACCAGTATCTTAAACTGTTAGCTAAGGGTACTTTGGAGGAATCGTCCTGGCCAGAAGGTCAGCTGTCAGTGAAGAAGAAAGCCAAGAAAACTTGGTTTGATTCATTGGCTGTACCACCCCCACCAGATGTCTCTCTCAAGGCCAGTGAAAGCCTGGAGGGCTGCCTAGTTTTTCAGTCTGATTCCTCTGCTGCCACCGTTTTAGAAGATGTCATGGATCTGGTTTCTCACATGTCCCCAGAGACTCTGCAAACATCCTTTTTGGATGTTCAGGGAGAACTGTGGTTGATTATTTCTGAAAGGCCCAGAAGTGTTCCACAATCCTTGTCAGAGAGGTGAGAATATGCTTATAGAATGTCGTTAGGGTTCCAGGACATCTAGTCTAAGATGTTTTTGGCTGATGTACCATTGAAAGAGAAGCACAAAACTAAGTATCTTTCTACTGCTCCCAAAGATCCTCAATGTGAATGGCAGGATTTCACACACGGTCTGTTTAATGCCCTTATGGCTTTATAGGCCCCTCAGGGGTCTCTGTTCCTCCTTTTTCTTCTACTCCTCTTAAAAGGTCTATGGAGGAGGTTTCATCTGATCAGGATGTGGATTCTGATAAAGAATCCTGGACCTATTCTACCCAGATTCCCTCTCCCTTGGACTATAGTTCTGAGGAGGAGGAATCTATTAGTCCTGATTCTTCTATTGAGGAGATTTCTTTGGTGATACAGTTTGTTGTTTGATGGAGTTTTTTTAAGTGGGACTGCACCCAGGTCTCAGATGTCGAGCAAAGGTATTATTAACTCCTTCAAACAGAGACTCCAAAGCCATTTGCTGTTCCTCCTGTTCTGGTTGCCTTGTTAACACCTTTTTTGCAGCTATACCAAATTTTTGCACAGCTGAAATCCTTATAATATTTTTTAAACTTAACTCATTTAAAGAACATCTGTAAAGTTGTTTTATACATCCCTTCTGGGCAAAACATTCCATTCTAGAAAATATTCTAGCTTGGATATCTGAAACAATACTAAACTAAACCATTATCCTAGGGGATGTTAACATTGACTGACAGACACTAACCTCACAGCACCTCGCAAACAGTATAAACCTCTGTGGCTGTACTCAGCTTATAAATACTCCTACCAGGTATGGCAAAAATAACATCCAACACTCCACCCTGGACTGGATACTTCTCTTGAACCCTTCCAACGTTACATCCTCAGGCATACTCCCCGACTCCTAAAGTGACCACCTACCAGCCTATACTCACAGGACTATCACTCAACTCACAAAACAACCTACAAAAATTCAGCAAAGAGATGTTTAATAAATCACTAAATGCTATAGACTGGTCCATCCTAAAAAGACTTCCCCTTAATGATGCAGTTGAACATTTCAACAGCACCTTCCTAAGCATGCTTAACTCCCTAACCCCTCAACGAGCAAAAGGAATAAAAAAATAACCATGCCCGATGGCTCACCAAATCATATAAAATTCTAATGAAAGACAGGAACAAAGCATGGACCGCCTATCTGAAAAATAAAGACAACATAAATCTTCAGTTATGCAGACAACTCCACAGTCAAACAAATAAAACAACTATAGCAAAACAAAAAATCATACTATTCCCACATTCAAGATAACCACAAAAACAACCTAAGAAATTCTGGTCCTCTCTAATGTCACTACTCAGCCCAGGAAATAAAAATAATCCCAATCCTTACCCCAGTATACCACGTCTTCAAACAGCCACCAAATTCAACACGTACTTTATAGAGTCCATAACCAACCTAAAAGTAAACCCAACTCATCCACCCCAACTCATTACTTCTACTAATACCCCAATACTAACTCTACCCACCCCACAAATTACACATACCCAACCAACCCCTCACACATAATCAAAAAACAAACTATCCCAGCTTACTTTTCAGCCCATCCCTTTACCTCAAACAAAAAAAAACTACTGCAAAAACGGAAACCTTGCTCAACCTCAGCAGACAACCTCCCCCTAAAATATCTAAACCATGAAGCAGAAGCAGTAGCATTCCCTGTTTGCGACTTAATAGAGTGATAGCAGAAACACATGACATGGCCCTGACCTATGGAAAAAATAACACACATTATTCCTTTACATAAGGGAGGCAACTCCACTGACACCACAAATTTTCATCCTATTGCAATCTTGACCCCCTTCTCTAAGAGTCTAGAAAAATGTGTGCACCTATAACTTCTCCACCATGTTACACACAACAACCTACTTTCCCACACTCAATATGGCTTTAGACCTGCACATAGTACTTCAACAGGCTTATTATCTTTCATGGACTTTGTCAACAAAGCATGTGACACTGGCAAACTAATATCTGCAGTATTTCTAGATTTGTCAAAAGCATTTGGCATGGTATCTCACCCCAAACTCCTTAAAGAACATTCTAGCATTGGTCTATCATCCTCCTCACTTCAGTGGTTTTCTATCTACCTAGCTGACAAGCAGCAAGCAGTAAAATGGCAGGGATCTATCTCCCCATATCACATCACCCCCACAGCTGCAGGAGGCCAGGAAACCCACTATCAGAAAATCTTATTTATCCAGATGGAAGAGATTTTCTGTATGGTGTCTTTCTTGTAACCTGGATCCACTTTCTGTGGAAGTTCCTTTGTCTCTCTCTTATTTGTGTGAATTGCTCAATGCTTGGTTGGCATACTCTTCTGTTATAGCCCACCTGTCAGCCATTTCTGCTTGTCTGCCTTTGACTCCCTCTTTAGGTTCCAGATTCAGTGTCAAACAATTTATTCAAGGCGTTCTTCATATTAGGTGTCACAGGAAGCCTATTCCTCCTTCCTTGGACCTTAATTTTTGTCCTGGAAAAATTCACTCAGGCTCCTTTTAAGCCTGCAGCTTCAGCTTCCTTACAGCATTGCTCTTGGAAGACTGTTCTTCTTTTGGCTCTTACCTCAGCAAGGTGGGTGTCTGAGCTGCAGTATCTTATGGCTGTTCCTCCCTTTTTGGTTTTTCGTAAGGACTAGGTGTCTCTTTGTAATAATCCTTATTTTATGCCCGAGGTAGTTAATGAGTTGTCTCTTAAGCAGTCTATTCATTTGTACACTTTTTTCCCTTTTACACAGTCTGCCACTGAGAAGGTTATTCACACTTTGGATTTGCATAGAGAACTCAGATATGATTTGATTAAAACTAAAACCATTTGTAAATCTGAGCAGCTTTTTGTTCATCCTAGGTCTTAAGGTTTGACTGTTTCTAAGCAAACTATTTTTTCTTGGATATCTAAAGTCATTTCCTTTTGTTAACCTTTCAAACTACATATATAAAAAACTTGTAAGCAAACTAAAACCCTGCTGTCTTGCTGCAGGCCAACTACCCAACAAATTCCTAAAAGTAGCTGCTCTTTCCATCACCTACCCCATATCCATCCTAATCAATTGCTCTGTTTCAGAACAATATGTGCCTCACCTCTGGAAAATTTCAAACATCCTTCCCCTTCACAATGTGACCCCTCTAGAGACATCTCAAATTACCAGCCAATTTTCATCCTCTCTCCCCTAGCTAAAATCCCAGAAAAATGTATCCACCAGCAGCCCCTTAATCACCTCACCACTAACAACATTCTATACAGCTCATAGCATGGCTTCAGATCTAAACATAGTACAAACACTGCACTAATAACCTTTACTGATATTATTCAACACCTCTAAAATGAAGGACAACTAGTCTTGGCAGTTTTCCTGGATATGTCAAAAGCCTTTGACACTGTGTCCCACCAACTGCTACTCAACAAACTTGCAGCCTACAATCTCAGTTCATCATCCCTAACATGATTTTGCAGCTATCTGTCTAACCATCAACAGGCCACAAAACGGGAGAAAAAAATCTCCCCACTACTACCAGTATCCACAGGTGTACCCCAGGGGTCCATACTTGGTCCCCTCTATATCATATTTACCAACAATCTAATTTACGCCACCCAACTTGCAGCAATCATCCAATATGCAGATGGGGTTTGGAGGGTGTCCTAATGGTTAAGGTGTTTGCCTTACAAACACAAGGTACAGGGTTTGAGTCTCACAAGGGATAATTGGCTAGGCTTAAAATGGCTCACAAGGGCAGTTAGCCTAGTACTAATCTATGAACCTATAATCTATGAACCTATGACTCCTCTCTTGTCTGCTCAGCACCTGCCCCCAAGGACTTCAGCATAAAATGCAAAAATCTTTCCAGGATATTGAAAAATACCTCTCCAACCTTCGACTCATTTTAAACCCAAATAAGACTAAATTAATGATCTTCACAAACAAATCTTCCAAGCTCAGCTCTCTGCCTCTCTCTATTTACTCCTCAAATGGCACAAAAATTTAACCATTCAGACTTAACTCCTAGGAATCACTATAGATGACAAACTAAAATTTGATAAACATATCTCCCTAACAATCAAGTAAGCACAGGCACTCTATACAGGGCCAAACCTTACCTCTCTCGCTAAGCCAGAGCAGCCACAGCAAGAT
Organism: Protopterus annectens; assembly: GCF_019279795.1. Classification (NCBI taxonomy): domain Eukaryota; kingdom Metazoa; phylum Chordata; order Ceratodontiformes; family Protopteridae; genus Protopterus; species Protopterus annectens. Next base: position 893,504,870 of record NC_056734.1, read on the forward strand.
CCCATTTACTATTTACCCTCCTCTATTGCTCACATATTTTCACCAACCTATGCAAGGCTGACCTTTTTTATTCTAGAATCCTGCCACTCTTCACCAACTCAACTGGCTGGAACTTCCCAACCTGTTAACCCTAAACCGATTTACTTTTGTCCACAAAATTAAACACAACCCCAGCAACTGCCCAGCACTATCAAGCCTGGTCCAAGCCAACTTAAACTGCAGGTCCCTTAGGTCTTCCAACAGACTTATGCTAAGTTACTCAGTCGCACAATTATCATGGTGACTGCCTCCATTCCAATAAAATAGCCAAGGTTTGGAATGCACATACTCTGCACATCCAAAACAATCCCACTTCTCCTCATTTAAAATAGCCTGAAAGAATATCTCAGTCGTAACTGGCTCTGCCCCTGTATTTCACTTGGTTAATTTCTTTCCCACATTCCTTTGCATCTCCCTTTCTCTAGTACCTCTTTCCTGCAGCTAGTGCCTGAATCCCATATCTAGATCTGACTTGTTTTACTTTTCTGTTAGGCTTAATGTTCTACTACTTGCTTGTTTACTAATAACTTTGTAATATGTTCTACTACTTGTTTGTTTACAGCTATTTAGTTTCTTTAGTCACTTTGTTAACTACAATATTGTTAATTGCAATTTATTAATGCTCATTTTATAACTTCTTGTTTTATAGTAAATTGTTAATGTACTGGAACTTTCCCCCCTGGGTCTCCGCTAAAAATGGGCTACTTGCCCAGTTGGACACTACCCGGTTAACAAATGTAAATAAACAAATAATTTTTTTATACCTTTACTAATACACAACCCACAAATATGTCCAACTTTCATAGTGCACTTTGTTGTCATATTTTCTTTCCATAATTCTTTTAACATTCTTCCTTCATTTCGTCATTTTTACTAACTCCAGTTAAACTTGTTATTCCATTTTCCTTATTTATCAATCTCTCGGTCATCTCCTGTTACAGCTAGTACTCCTCTATGATCTGAACATTCAGACATTTCCACCCCTCATCACTTCCTTCATATCAATGTATCACATAATCTAGTTCAGTTTTAAAAATTCATACTCTGCATTTCTGTCCTATTCCCCGTATTTTCACCCTTCCACATTTTATTGACTCTTTCATTACCTTAATATATTGCTTTATTTTTCCTCTTTCCTTCCTTAAGTTACAATTACATTTTTCCATTTTAATTATTGGCATATTTACTATTACATACATATTTATTTTGTCAAACATCTTTTGTCTTTCAGATATATGTGTCTACCTATACCACTATTAGTCTCACACACATTTCCTTTCTCATACCACGTATTAACACCATCTCGGGTATTATTGCATCTAATATTTTTATTTCTTCACTTGTTATTAGAATTCCTACTCCTAAACAAGTCTCATTTCCCACACTGGCCATATAGCCTACCTTTCACATATTTATTCATCTCTTTCTCTTTTTTCCTTCTTTATATACCTTATGTCCAATAAACACTTTGTATGCATAACTTGATTTCTTATACCACTCAGTCACTAACAAAATCCCGATGTGATTAAATATACCACTTACATTAAAGACATTATTGCTATATCACCATTTTCCTTTCTTTGCATCTTTCTCACTTTGTTTTTGTTTCTCTTTCTTCTTCTAGTCCTCCCAGATTTGATTTTTCATCCTTTTTCCTTGCTCTTCCTGCCCCCAGCTCTCCCTCTTATACTTCACTTTCTAATACTGCATAGTTATTACTAACTTGTATCTGAGACATTTCTTCAATTATTCCATCCTTTCCAGTATTTTCTACGTTCTTTTCTTATTTCCCCCATAATACTTCTTCACAAATACTTTCAGCAACATTTTCCACTTGTTATCATTCTTCCCAGTTTTTTAGTTTCCCATCAGTATCCCATTTTTCTTCTAACAAAGGTTGGACAAGCCACTAATGTCTACTCTCATTACGTTTTCTGCACACTGGTCTACAATTAATATGTCCTCTCTTTCCACATTATTCACATCATCTTTTGTTACAGTCTTGCACCAAATGTGCAGTTTCTTGACAAAAAAACGTGCAATTGCCCTTATTTGACTTAGTGTTATTATTATGTTTAGTACATACTGTAGTTTTTCTTCACTCACATTCAGTATTGCTCATACTTCCACCTTCCTGCCCAAATATTAATTTCATCAGACAGTTTCATGTCATCATATACTGTACTACAAATAGATGGGTAAAAGTTTCAATTCTTAACTCATATTTTTCCACATCTAGTGTTCTGAATTGCAGATTTAATTTTCATTTTAATTGCATACCTAAATTCTGAAACAGAAAGCCCTTCCATGGTGACAGCATGTTTTTGTCTGCTTCATTCATACGTTCGTAAGGTGTTCTGTAACAAATGTGTTTGAAATGTCATTTCAGAACAGTTTTCATTCCCTGAGTGAATTAATAGTTTTATGTATTTTTTCCTGCCTTCTTGTATCTGCTAGCCATCAGCACAATGACCAGTTGACTTATTTATTCCTGCATAGGGGCATGAGCCTCTTATGCCTTTTGAATCAAACCCCAGTGCAAAATAATATTATCCTTAGTCTCATACTGCTTAATGGCTTCATTGTTTTTTGTTCTGGCTTTTACCACTGGTCAGTCCTTGAATGTTCCTCTCTGGGCCTGCACTTCTGTCCTCATCCTCCTCCTTGCTTCTTCTTTTGCCTGCCTGACTGAGAATTTCAGCATGTCTTTGCCGTGCTTCCTTCTGGTCTTGTATGTATCCTCTCATTTCACCCTGTTGCTTGTGTATGTCTTTTTTCTCTCTGCCAGCTGAAAAGAAACTTAGATTTATACCATCCATCCCAACATTTGTTTGTTTATCTCTCTCTCAGCTGTTTATACACATTTTCAGAAATTTCTTGTTTTTGTAGCACTCATTCAATCATTGTGTTCCATTTAGACTCATTTCCATCCTTTGACCACTCCTTATGGATTAAATCTATTAAGACTTGCATTTCAAGTCCTTCACCATCAAAATCAGTCATAACTGCCTGTATCATTTGTATATCAGGCAGCACAGACCTTGTAGCATTCTCAGCTCTGTGTCTGTTATATTTTCTAAGTTGTAATTGAGCTCAGTAGCAGCCCTGTGCTATCACCTTGTGGTTCAGAACAAAAAGGGTTGGCAACGTTTCCTTGTGCCATGGCCATATTTCCACTTACCAGTATGAATACCACCTAAGGTATCCCCTGGAAAGAAACCTTTGGCCTAGTGGAATTAACCTAGCCAGCAAAGTTTAACTCATTGGCACCTGTGTGGTGGGCAATGTCACATCTCTAGCAGCCTGCACACATCCTTGCATTCCAGAGCATTTTTTGAAAAGTCAACTTAAAAGCATTAGATAAACAAATGTAAGTATTTTGTGAATGATAGCAGTCATTTAAACAATATAAACTGCAATGTTATCCATACAAAGTATCCTTTACATTCATAGTCTTTCCATAAATACTATAATAATAATATTGATAATAATAATAATAATAATTCACACAAACCCATAGTTATATTTTTTGCTAAACAGTCACAAACATATTGTCACACCTTGTCAACTGTATAAACTAGACATATAGTGTTAGAACACTTTTGTTAGCCAGACATAAGCTTGGGTATAAAAGCACGAAATTCCTTTCTGGATGTATGTTTCTTGAGATATTTACAGAAATATGAAACCATACGCTTGATTGTATTATTAGCAATATAAATAACACTGAATCTCTCAAGATGTGCAATTTTCAGTGCAAATATTAGTGACCGTTTTCTTCAGCAATATCTAGGGTTTCACCTGAAGCAGTGCAAGTTTGTACGTCCCTTGTTTTAAAAAGAATTAAGTACACATGGAAATAGTGCTTATTGTCATAATTACTAAAAAAATTGCAGTGTCTCCAGTATCCATCCATAACCCCTTTTCCCATTTTTACACATGGGGGTTGAGGTGTCACTTCAACACCAATGGCCAATTTAGAGTGTCCATTCCACCTACTGCACGTCTTTGGAATGTGGGAGGAAACTGGCGCACCCAGAAGAAAAACATGTGAACACAGGAAGGACATGCAGACTCTGCACAGAAGGCAACCCAGCCAAGAATCGAATCTCAGAACCTCTTGACTGTGAGACGGCAATGCCATCTACTGCACCACTGTGTCACCCCACCTTTTAGTAGGACTAGATTGCAGTATCTCCAGTATATTGTTATGTAAATGGACATTGACAATGAATTTTCCTGCCCAGCACAATAGTATTTTACACCATATCCCTCAATAGTTTGTAGGTCTTTCATTTATGAAAATATGATATGTGGAACATCCTACATTAACAATTTTAGTGTCATTTTTTTAATTATTCCTTGTCCTTTCTAATACTGCCTCTTATTAGCTAGTAAATCACTTAAAGGGGCAGTCAGGATGCCATAAGGAGCTATGGATGTTAACTGGACAAATACCAAAAAGGTGGTATATCTCATATGGACTGAATTTCCTGGTGGCATTTAGTGAGGCCCTCATACTCATCAATGCTAAGGGAAGGGCTTCGGGTCACTTTAAGTGGGTTTCAGCACAAATCTTTGAAATTTTATTTTTAAGGGTCCTGTTTACCCTTTCGACTAATCCAGATGACTGGGGATGGTTGGGACAGTGAAGACTCAACTTAGTATCAAAAGCTTTACATAACTCTTTAAACAGATTATTATTAAAATGAGTTCCCTGGTCACTGCTAACAATGTTGGGTATACCAAATCTCAGTATATAGTCAGATAACAATTTTTTAATAACTGTGACTGCATCAGCTTTGTGACATGGGTAAGCTTCCACCCATGCCGAGAACATACACACTGCCACCAAAATAAATTGTAAGTTATTAGTCTTAGGCATCTGGATGAAATCCATCTGTATATTAACAAAAGGTCCCCAGGGTGGAGGTAAACATGCAGATTTGCTGTTGGCATGTTTGCTTATGTTATATTCCAAAGAAATACTACAATTTTGTACATACTGAAGTATCAAAGAGGAGACATGAGGGGCATACCAATTTTGGGTAATTTGATTAAATAAAGCTGTCTTACCTGTATGGGCCGGTAGATGATATGCCCCTACTAGGTAAGGTAGCAAAGAGGCAGGCACCACTAGTCGGCTGTCCAGATGTCACCATATGCCATGAGGATTTTTGACATCCATCCATGAGCCACCGCAGAACTTCTCCCTGTAATGCTTCAGCGTGAAAGGCTGACAATTTTACAAAATCACACACATCATTACTGTTGTAGTTTGTTGCTGTCAACATACAAAGATGTTTGCAACAGTTTACTACTACTTGTTTAGCAGCTTGGTCTGCTAATTTGTTACTCTTTGTAACATCGTTTAACCCCTTTGATGTGCACAACGTGATTACGAACAGCTTTTTAGGTAACAAAAGTGCATCCAACAATGATTTTATGTACCCTGAATTTTTTATTTGATTTTCTGAAAAGTTTAAAAACCCTCTCTCTCTCCAAAGTTGCCCAAAGTCATGTACCACCCCGAAAGCATAACGACTGTCTGTAAAAATATTGGCCACCTTGTCTTTGGCTAACTCTCAGGCTTTTTTCAAAGCAACTAGCTCAGCTATTTGAGCAGAGTGAACACCCTCTAATCTTTATTGCAACAATATTGTTTCCTTGGTGCAGACTGCTATTCCTGAGATCAACTTTCCTGTTTGGTCTCTTCCGCAGGAACCATCCACAAACAGATACATGTCAGCATTGGGTATAGGAATGTCATTTAAGTCCTCTCTAGGAGAAAACAAATAGTTGCACACACACACAATCATGCTCATTACCATCCTCAGCAGTCGGCAACATTGATGCAGGATTTAGAACAGGACAGCGGATCAGAGAAATAGATGGATCAGAAAGAAGTGTAAGTTCATATCTAGTTAGACATGCAGTCGAGAGTGGTTGAGTTTTCATTTTAAGCAAAAGAGATTATACAGAATGAGGGACCGCTACTGTGAGATCATGCCCAAGCACCAACAATTGTGCCAGATTAACTAGAATGGCATCAACGGCAACTACCCTTAAACAGGGAGGGAAACCTTTTGCAAAAGAATCATGTGCTGTGCTGTAATAAGCTAATGGACAAATAGTTGTCCCCATGTTTTTGTGCAAGTACGTCTTGTGCGAATCCATTTCTTTCATGACAAAATGAAATAAAAGTCTTATCATAGTGTGGTAACCCTAAAACTGGGGAAGGAGCTAAAGCTTGCTTCAAGTTCTGAAATTAATTTTCCTCTTCACTGTTCCAAAGGAGAGGCTCTGGTGTATCCTGCTTTAAAAGATTTGTCAAAGGTTTGGCAATTTCTGCATAGTTAGGGATCCACTGTCTACAGTATCCTGTCATATCTAGGAAAGACCTAAGCTGTCTTTGAGTAGTCGGACGTGGAGCCTTAGATATTGCATCAATATGAGATGGTAACACTTGCCTGCTACCCTAGGATATTAAATGACCAAGATAACGTACCTGAGATTACCACAATTGTAGTTTTTCTACAGTATCCTGTCATACCTAGGAAAGACCTTAGCTGTCTCTGGGTAGTCGGACTTGGGGCCTTAGGTATTGCATCAATATGAGATGGTAACACTTGCCTGCTACCCTGGGATATTAAATGACCAAGATAACGTACCTGAGATGACCACAATTGTAGTTTTTCTCTAGACACTTTGTGTACCATTTCTGCAAGGATAGTCAGAAGATGCAAGGCATCATGCTGACATTGCTGAAAGGAGTTTGATTCTATTAGTAAATCATCTACATATTGTGCTAACACAGACCCACTTGGAAATATCACATTCTCCAAATCCTTTTTTAGAATTTGAGAAAATAATGAAGGAGATTCAATATATCCTTGGGAAAGCAAAGAAAAACTGACTGTCAGGGTGGATAGGTAGAGAAAAGAATGCTGAACATAAATATATCACAGAAAAGTAACTAGCTGTAGGTGGTATGCAACTCAGTATTCTTGCTGGATTTGGAGCAACAGGGAAAAGTAGGTAGTACTGCATTATTTACAGCCCTTATGTCTTGTACAAATCTATAAGTATCCTTTCCTGGCTTTTTCACTGGAAAAATAGGAGTATTACAAGGGCTTTTAGATAGTATTATTATTCCTTGATGTATTAGAGACTGAATTACAGGTTTGATTCTGGCTTTAGTGGATATTGTGGAACTCTGGGGAGAGGTTTTGATGGATTTAATTTTTATTTTTACTGGTTCTGCTGATTTCAGTATACCTACTTCATTTGCATGCTTAGCCCACAAGTTGGCAGGTACCGGCTGTAGTAACTCTCCATCTGTCTGTATGCTTCCAGCAGGCTCTTCCTCAGCTTCTGCTAAAACTGCCAATACTTCCCCCTCCGATTCTGTTGGAACATTTAGATACACCCCTTCTGGGGTACAGTAAATAGTACAACCCAGCTTACATAACAAACCTCTTCCTAGTAGGTTTACTGGTGCAGTAGTACTCAGAAGAAAAGAATGCTTTTCTTCAATCAGACCTAAAAAAATGGCAATGGGCTCTGAAACACGATATGTAACCATAGTATTTGTTACTCCAACTGCCTTTACTTTATTTTCTGATACTGGTATTTGACTATCTGAAGTAATTTTTAGCACTGACCTAGTAGCTCCAGCGTCCTCCAGAAATGGGGTTTTCTTTGAATTTATTTTCATCTTAACATAGGGCCTATTTTGATCTATTGGCAGTAGAGGGTTAAGATTCACTTCTGTATTATTTTTTTGACCTAGTCAGTATGGAGCTTCTTGACTCCTTCCAATCTGAGGAGGTGGTGGAGGAAAAACTGCATTATTATAATTTGGTTGCCACTCAGTCCAAGTGTCTTGGACTCTTTGCATGTGCCTGTGTGGGCACTCCCTTCTCCAATGTCCTGCTGCTCCACAGTTAAAGCAAGATGTATTAGATGAAGCTGGAGGGGCACTGCCAGCCCATTGTTGCCAACCAACTGCACCTTGTTCCCCTCGACCAGCACTTTTGTTAAATCCTCTAGCAATTCCTGTATCCCTTCCCCTGCTTCTACCTTGACCCCTTGGGTTTTCCAGCTGCCTGATTTGTAAAGTTAACAGCTTATTCTCAGTATCCTTCCTTCGTTTTTCCTAATACTCTGTACAGTGATTTACAGTGCTTAATAAAGACTCTAAGTCCTTCCCTTGCCAGTCTATGAGCACCTGCTTTATTTGATTTTGTACAGGGGCTTGCAGACCCTGCACAAAGGCTGCTGCTATAGCTGGCTTAGCTTGCTCTTCTGGGTCTGGTATTCCTGAATGTGTAGCAAATACTGTTTTAAGGTGACTCACATAGTCTGCAGGGTCTTCCCGTTTATTTTGTTTACATGCCTGTATTTTAGACCAGTCAGTCCTAACTTGACACACATCTGTAATCTTGTTAACAATGCTGTTTGTTTATCTATTAATGCGAGAGTGAAATCTGTTATTTCAATCTTTTCCAGTAACTGCGTTCTTATTTCATCTGAACTAACTACCCTCAGCAGTTGATTTAAATCTGTCAAAGTAAGATTCTAATATTCTATTATAGTTTTTAATTCTTCTTTGAATTTTAATGGATCTTCTGTAATATTTTGAAAATTTTTAAACATAGTATGCAAATCAGCAGGGGTCCAAGGACGATGAACAAGTTCCCTATTTGTAGCCCCCAAAATGTCCCTGAGAGGTGGCAATAGATCCCCTCCAGAGGTTGTAATCTCTTCTTGTTGTACTCTGCCATGTGAGCATGTATAGTAAGATACAGGAGTGTCAAATACTAATGCCCCTGTTAGGGAAATAGAAGTTATCTGAGAAGGATAGGAAGAAGAACACCCCCCTCAACTGCAGATGCCTGTCCAGAAGATAAAGATTGAACAGGAGAACCAGTCTTATATGTGCCAGTATCACATGACCTGGGTTTCCAATGGACAGTAGACTGAAAGGTAGGAGTCTGAGAAACAACAGAGTCTTGTACAGGAGGTACCCGTACTGGTGCATATGGGGGTAGGGGTGCAGTAGCTACTGGTGGATTATCATCCTCTTCAGAAGTTTCTGCTTTTTGGCCATCCTCAGTTTGTTCCAAACCTGCTAAGATAGGATAAAGGGATCCCTTTTTACTGGTCTGTACTGCCTTTTTAGCCTATTTTACTTGTTGCAACAATTTCTTACTAACATCCTGCAACCCTCTTAATGCTGACTCCTTTTCCCTTTTAAGTGCGTCACTGTACCAAGAATAAAATGCTGTCCTTTATTCCCCACTTACTTTGCTTTTCTTTTCTTCCAAAATACCTTTCAATGTCAGCAATTTAGTCTTATCATAAGTTCCATTTAATGGAAATACCCCACCATCATAATTCTTAGTAAGTTGAAACCAGTCATGCAAATATTTACAACTTTCCTTCCCATAGTTAAAATACATAAAATATGAAGGTGTTCCCTTTTCAGGGATTTGATCTTGCTTACTTATCTTTGCTCACATTTTTCTTATTTTATAAATCAGCAATAAAAAAATGTTAGGCTTACATTACAACTCCTGGATCCTGGCAATTCCAAAGACAGAAAGTAACTGTACTAATCCACACACCATACAGGGAGGGAAAGGTAGGAAGTCTGTCGGCATGCAGCAACAGAGGAGAGGTTTTGATCAGCCTTTTCCCACAGCACCCCCCTTGCTTTCATCCCTGTGCGAGCTCAAAGGTTAGCATTGCAGTCGGGATAACAGGGCGGATAGATACTGTGTCCAGAAATTACCACTCTTTTGGACTCTCTGAGGTACTTTCACACAATCACACTGTTAAGTCCCAGCGTGCTTTTGGGCTCATGAATTAATTTTAACAACGCATACCTCTACGTCCTATCATGCAGTAGGCTCATGAATTTGTTTTAACAGTATATAGTCTATGTTCCAATCATGCTATGGGCTCATGAACTTGTTGTATAGTCTACGTCCCAGTCACGCAATCGGCTCATGAACTTGTTTTAATTTTACAGTCTACATCCCAATCATGGGGTGGGCTCATGAACTTTTCCTTTTTTTTCTCTTATACATTCATACATTGACAGAATAAAAACATCTCTCATACTTCTTACATTTCAATCCTGAGGGTACTGCCCTCAACACAAGGCACCTCCTTCTGTTTGTCCTTTACTGTATGTGCACATACATTTAATATACTCATTTACTGTGGGGTCCTCCCACTATTACTTGTATATCTTACAACCATTCAGTCAAACAAAAACACAGTCATGCACTTATACTACAAACACAGTTATGCACTTATTCTACAAACACAGTCATGCACTTATTCTACATTTTGCTAAAACTGTCTAAAAGACAGAAAGAAAAAAAAAACACAAACCAACCTTTTTCCCTTACAAAACAATTTCCCTGCCAAGGCTAGTATGACTGCATACTCTGAATAGCTGCACATTTGAGTCTCTGACTATTCCATACAAAGCAGTGTGGAATTCACAGAACATCTGTGATGGGCCCTATTCCAGAACTGCCCTGCAGCAGTACCAAAGTGCAGATCAAGAGAACGGCACCAAACTGTTAAAGTCATAAATAAGTAACATTAAGAATTTACCTTATATGCCTCTAGTCAGGAACAACACTTTAGGATGTGCAAACAGAAATTTTATTCTTACAGTACTGGGAGTTAGTCTTCATAATTCTTGATGAAGCATTCTCACTTTACATACAAAAACTGTTTATTTTATACATTTTCTTATCAAACTGCTCATGCAGTTTCATGACGTTATAATGACTGTGTCCTATAGAAAACTTTGCAAATGTCCTCATCCCTCATGATTTTCACCTTAGACTTCACATGAACACCTTCGTATACATGATTCACCTGCTTCCAAAGGGTCTTGTTTCTGACCTTGGATGTTTGAAACCTGCTCTAGCAACAACGCAGTTTTAGCCTGGAGGAGTCAGGCTAACAAATTCCTTTTTGTAATTACTACATGCCTCACTTCATGCAACACATACTATTCTCTCTTATTACATACTAAAAGAATGCAGTTTAAAATACAGCAATACTGTGGCTTATGAAGCTGTATTTTTCCCAGCCCTGGATACAAATTATATTTGCTTTTTAACAGTCATGTTAAAGCATTATTAATAAACTGAAATTAGTATACATTGTAATAAGTTGGTGTTGTCCCATAACATCAAGGGACTAGGAACAGGGATTAACCTTCATCTGACGGTAGTTGTGAAGAAATCCTTTTATTTAACACAGGTAATTGCCAAAGGACAATCATCAAGGCCTAAAGAGGTAAGCACACCCTAATTCTCAGAACTGATGAGTTCAGTTATGAAGTACAATGCTTCCTTTGAGATGTATATCTTTAAAAATATCAAGTAATACTACTTGATATTTCTACTGAAAATGGACATATATCCAGCTAGACTAGCCCGGTCAACAAATGTAAAATAAATAAATAAATAAAGTAATTAGGAAAAACTCCAAAGGTTCCTAACCACAAAGATCACAGGCCTAAATGCTGTGAGCTACCCAGGCCTAAAGTCACTGAGCTTCCAAGATAGGCTGAAAGCTCTCTCCCTTTTTTCAGTGAATTGTAGATGTCTTAGGGAAGATATCTGTCTCACTTACTGCACCATTAGAGACCTGGTTGTCCTGGAACTCCTGTGATTCTGTAATCCAGTAGCTCCAGCAGTACTAGAACAAGGACCTAAATCTTCACCAAGAGATGTACAAAAATGGTGGAGGCACAGATTTATAACTCAGCACCCCACACACCTCTGGAATAGTCTTCCACTGCATGTTAAGTGATGTGACTCACAATCTTTCTCTAAACATAACCTTGATGATGATAAGGGTATCTACAAATTCACTTCAGGATTTAACTGGTATGGCTTTGCTTGATAAAGGAAATGCAGCATGAGTGAGAGTACTGGCAAGTTGTGAATGGTCATAAAGCCTGGCCTTGGAATATCTGTGAATCAGTCATAGCCTAGACTGCTGTTGAAGTGCTGCTCTCTGCCAATGAACAATGTTCATGTCTGAGAGAACCTAATATTTATATAGGTGTTGGATACATCTGTATTAGTTTTTCAGGGATATTATTAGTGATGTTAGAAATGAAAGTGCCCTAAAGTCAGAAGTTGATTTTGAGGTGCACACTTTAGGCAGATGTTTAATAAGTACTCTTGGCTGATGGAAAGAGTGTAAATGTATGGTAGTGGAAATACCATTTCTTCTTTGAAACATTTGATAACGCAGAACAAAAAACATCAGAATCTGGGGCTTTTAGCCTGAAAGTTGGCCAGTATGTTTCCAGTTTAATATTAATAACTTCTTTGAACTTGAAAGGCAAGACTTAAGTCAGCTTCAAATAAAAATTGGTGCAGTCAGTTGAGGTCTGCAGAATAGAGTTGGTTTAGTGGAAATGTTAACGATTTTCTGGGGATATTAAGAAGTGGGGCATGATCATTTGCAGCATTAATGATGTTTCTGTTGACTAAACATTGGTTAAGCATTATTCATGACTGACATTACTTCCCTTTAATTGTTTTATGTTTGTTGAGCACTGCTATCTGTTGTAGGAAAAAATGTTTTGTACTATCTGATTACTTTATTTGTAGTATTCCTCAGAAATCTGAATTACTATCCATGTTATGTTTTGCTAGATGATTTCCATTTTTGACAACACTTCATTTCTATGTTTTATAAATGTTTTAAGTTCTTTGGTCATTCATGTGTTGTTTTTTTTTCTTATTTAACAGTAACAGAGCTTATGGAAAAATATTATGTCTCATGATTATTCTTCACTATTTACAAATGAATCAAATACAATGTTTATGATATGTTCGTGTCAATGGAATGTTGAAAGACAGATGCAATAAATATGCAAGAGAGATTTCCATATAAGTAGTAGCCTTATATTTTTAAGTGGCTTACTATTAACAATCAATAGAGTACTGACAGATAGTTGAAGGAAAACTAAGTGCTGAAGGAGTTACGGGATGTTATATTTAAAAGTGCCAGTATTCGTGGAAACTGTATAAATCAACAGTACGCTCCGGCCTTCTCAGGCTGGGGGATGAGTCTTTGTAAGGATGTCTGTGAGATAACGTGCACTGGTACAAAATGGAAAAAAAAACTTGCAAGCCAATAAATCTTAAGCACAGCTGGTCTATGTTTTAAAAGGCAAATCGTTGAGTGTTCACATGAAGCCCTAAACGAGGATCGCGAGGACTTAAAATATTTAAAAAATGTATTATTTGTTAGAAGCTATGTTACATCAAAGCTATGCATGCATGAAACTGATAAGAAAAATGTATAAATAAGGTATTTTCCTCTATTCTTGGAGACTGATCTGAAAATGTAAGTAAGCAGTCTCCCAGCACTGTGTATGGAATACACAAGTACTTTGCAAATCCTTATTCTTGACTCAAGACTAAAAGGTAAAACTCTTTATTTGTTTCTAAACTTTAATAGTGTTAATACTAAGGCTGCTGAGTTAATATATTTCGTTTGGAAAATAAATGAATAATTTGTTAAGAGAATGTTTCTTTCAGTCTAGGTCTGAAGGACGTGACATGCAGAGACTATTATGAGGTGGAGATAAGCAGGCTCTGGTCATTGACCTTGGGGGAAGTGCTTTGTTGGGGAAGCTCATTATATAAGTTATTTGGAGTGAATAACAGTCAGAAATTGAGTTGGAACTTCTAAATACATTAATAGTTTGGTAGCGTCTAAGGTCTGGTATGTTACTGAAGATGCTTTTCAGGTAAAAGGCAAAACGTTTTGCACTAAATTCTTCTGTACTTTCTTACAAGTTATTAATGAGGGTTGGTAGGCCATTTGAGTTGGTAGGGAGGGGGCTAGAGCTAAGGAGTCTGGGAGGATAGAGAGAATGATGAGCATTGTGAGCTTACTACAGAATATTTTGCATGCTAGTTTTATCTAACAGTTCTGTTATGCCCACAATTCCAGGGCTATGTGTTTCAACCAGGTATCTGGATGACCAGCATATTCACGAGAATATTTATTTTTTTCTTCCAATAAAGTGTGTTTTGTAGGTGTGAAGTGTTTGCAGATCCATCTTTTAGGTAACCATGTCTATAGAGCAAGAGCATGGATAGAGTTCTGATGAGAACTGTTTGCATTTGCTTATCTATTTTGTCTCAGTGGCATTAACACTACGTTTTTCCAATGTGAAGGGGTGTTGATATACAAAGCCAGTAAAATGTGTTTGAATGAGTTATATAGTCGTTATCAAGCTTAATAAATCAGAATCATGATTCTGCTGGTTATTATTGATGGAGGAAATGGGCCTGCAAAAGTAACAAAGCAGTGACAAAATGAGCAAGCAAGCTGGTAAGCGCTAAGTGAGCGATGTGGCTATAATGGTGACAGAGAGGGGCATCAGATTTATTAAAGGAACTAGGTTTGCTTTAAGGAGTATAACTGTTAAAAACTGCATTGACTACAGACTTACAAATGTTGATGATACTGGGGTCAATGGGAGTGGTGATGGGTGATATTATAGCCTTCTAAAATTAAACAGGTTATAATTAATTACTATGTGGTACACAGTTTTCCCTCTAAAACATTACCCACTGCAAGGTTAGCGAACAAAAAATTCTGTACAGTAATTCCAGTAAGCAGACTATGCCTCTTTATTTAGTACCTGGTTTCTTGCTTCTCTCCCATTCATATCCCTAATTGTGCTACTGAACATTATGCACCAAGTTCAGTGTGGAAATACTACCCACAGCCTTCAGTACCAAAGACGAGTGTGCTACCTGTTGTGCCACTCACACTGCAGATATTATATTTTATCTTTTTGGCCATCTACAGATCAGTCTCATGAAGAAAATCAAATAAAAGAACAAACCTTTCACAATACTGTAAAATGCATCCCCATAAAATAAATATATTATGTGCAGTTCATGATCATGCATATTGCTTATATGGCCCCACTTAAAAAAAGTCAAATGCTTATCTTCATATCCATTCACATGTACTGCATCCAGAACTGATAATGCAGATATGCTGGATATTGTTTTGGAAATACATGTTCTACATACAGTTCTAGAATATACTCCTAGCGAAAGCAGAACAAGAGACAACAATTCAAATTCCCAGAAAACTATTCTTTCTTGGAAATTTACCATTTTTAATATCTCACCTATAAATTTAAATTTGAGGGATTTGAAAATATGAGCATCTTTCTTTACACTCATGAAATTTTACATTGCCAAAAACTGGATTTGGCAGGAAAATTCTTTAAAAAATGACAAACAGAAATCTATTTCATTTGTTTGTTGGGCAAAAGTCTTGGATCTGATTACTTAAGCATATACAAGATACCCTGTTTTTATAGTTCTTTTTTGTTGTATATACGTGTGCGTGTGCGTGTGTGTGTGTGTGTGTGTGTGTGTGTGTGTGTGTGTGTGTGTGTGTGTATGTATCGATAGATATAAAGATATGCGTGTATGTGTGTGTGTATATACACCTTTATAAACATCAAGTATGTGTAAGGGAGGAAACATAAATCACAAGAATATTAGCACTGACTATATGCATTTTTGTATGTAATATGGATGTAAATAGTGTGTATATAGATGAGCATATATTTTTCTTTTAAATGCAGTTGTTTTTTTTAAATGTGTTTATCTTTTTCTTTGATGATGAAACATTACTGATATAAAGAAGTCACAGTGAACTTGAATAAGATGAGTCCTTTTTTATATATGGAAGAGATTCTTTGCAGTCATACTTAGTAATATTCTCTGTGAAGTAAATGCTCCAGTATGAACTGAACTAGGCCATTGATATAATCATACAGCTTATTAAGTATATTAATAAAAGTATCAGGGAAGTTTGTTTTTCTTCAGACAAAACAATGGAAACTTCAAGAAAATCTTTCTTGCCATCTAGGGTTAATAAAGCTATGAGAGAGTCACTAATGTTGATAGCATTTATAGTACTAGACCCGCGGTGGTGGTGCTGCGTTAGCGTTGTCACCTCCCAGTAAGATGCTGTCCAGTTCGATTCTCAGCTAGAGCGTCTTCTGCGTGGAGACATGCGTGAATGGGCGTACCTTCGTTGAAGGTTGTGCGTCAGGCCTGGCATGCCGGTACGTAAAAATCAACTGCCAATCATTAGCGGACCGGAGTTCCACTGTGGCGACCCCTAACCAGGAAAAGCCAAAAGACGCAAGCAAACTCTTACCTAACCTACTGGTTTGTTTTATTAGATAACAAGGACTATTGGTCTGAGTGAATGAATGTTTGACTATGTTAATGAATTATGTTTCCAAACAAGGTCATGTATAATTTATATTCAGAGTTTCATAACAAAACCAAAGTCTTAGCTGTTGGGATTATGAGGATTTTTTAGTTTATGTACATTGGAGATCAGAGTACTCTGCCATGAATGAGGAAAGATGTAATATGTTTGATATGATGACAAAATGAAAACTTCTTTTAATACATAGTTTTTCTGTACTTAGTTACACAATTCTAATTCTAAAGGAGAACCACACTCAGAAACTGTAAAAAGATGTTTTTCAGCAAATCTTGAACTTTTTCTGCATTGATAATATCTCTGTATCAAAGTAAATGATTACTGTTATTTTCTAATTCGTTATACCCCAAAATGATCTGAAGGAGGCTACCATGGCCACCATTTTTTCCAGTCTATGACTGCCTTCTTGATGTCATGTTAGAAGGACAGAAAGAAATCCCTATAATGAAGGGATGATTTACTGTGGTTTTCTCTGTCATTAATTTAGAACAGTACCATGACTATCTGGTTTTCACTGTCAGCATCAATCTGCATTTTATTTATTTATTTCCAGTTTGATTACTGGGGAAGTCCACTGGGCCGAAATGACCCATTTTCAGTGGAGGCCCGGGGAGAAAAGTTCCAAGATGCTTAATATAAAGTATAAAAGATAAAAATGTACAAAAAAGCTACAAATTAACACATTTGGTGTCATGCAAACTTAACAAAGCTCACTGAGAATGAAGTTGAGGGAAATACTCTAATGTATTAGGTTTGGACAGGACACTGACACAATTACTTTGCTTACTTTGATTTTCATTAGCAGCCGTCTCCGTTACTCCATTTTAAGGAATGTTTGAATGACAGGCTTGAAAATGTTGCTAAGTAACTTGTTCTTTTCAAAGTAACAACTGCAGTTCACTGCTCAAATGTGAGAAGTCTGACCCCTGCGATTGATATTTGTTACTTGGGCTGAAATGGTTTGTGTTCCATTCACAGTTTCAGTATTGTAGCTAAAATTAAAGTATTTGAGGTTAATCTTCTTTCTCCAACTCATTGACTTGTCTCAACAAAACAATGTACACGGTGTAAAAATACTGTAACAAAATGAGAAGAAACGTGCACTTTCACAGAAATTACAGTGTAGAAAAAATACCAAAATCAAATACTGACAAAGTAAGAAGAGTTAGATGAACATATCTGCTTTTGATTTCTTTATTTCTTTGTGGTACTGAGTTTTCTTTGTGGTGAGAAAAAGGCATTTGTATCTGAAAACTATGCTTGAAGCCCTACCTTTGTTCGGACTCCAGTCTGCACTAGTTATATGAGGTAGGAAGCTGGCAATCTGTAACTGACAAGGTACATTTAAATGTCATTGTTTGAGGTATTTTTTTCTTAATGGCTCTGTACTTGGGATTAAGTCATCTAACTTTATTATTCTGCCAATCGTAGCAGCCTGTGCGACGTAACAGATGAGACAGATGCAGGAAAGTAAGACAAACATAATTATTAAATGATGAATTTCCTATATGTGAAGTGTTTAGTGTTGGATTGCAGGGAAGGAAAAACACTTTTTGGAAAGAAACACTTCACTGTTGTGTGAAGTTCTCCTTTAAAAATTTTTTTTAACAAATTAATCTTAATTTTGTCTTCTGTTGAGCAAAAAAATTAAATATGTACAATGTAAAACCTCATCAATGAAAAATTCAGATAAATATTTCTGATAAAAACTCAAGAAAAGGAAAATTAGTTTGGTAAGCTCTTTGTAATTTCCAGTGTTTAAACATAATTTTACAAATAGAGCACAGCAATTTACACTGGTGCTAAAATCTGGTACAGTCTTCATTTTTATGATCATGGCCTTCTCGACTTTAAATTACACCATCTTGTTGTGCTTTTATGCATACACCTAAGGAACAACTACCTTACAGCGTATCTCCTTTCCTATAATGATAATAAGGTGTAGTGTGCAGTCACAAGCACTACCCCTACTGTATGTTTGCAGGTCCTGTTCTGTGCACAGAGAATAAAGCCTTTGCTTGAAAATAAAAAAAGATATATTACTATCGATTGTCATGATTATCGATTTATAATTTTTATTAGTTATTGTGTGTATCTTTTGTTATATGGGGCAAAGTTGAGCTGAGGTATTTTGACAGTTAAGAAGGAATTATGGGTAGGAGAGGAGTCAGAGCCATGAATCCAAAGGTTTGAATTTGCCAAGGCCATATCCGAGACCCAAAGGTCGAACCAGATGAAAACAGGACAACACAGATCTATCATTATGGCAGCTACATAACTTTCATTTTCTAATCATTAATACAAGCACTGCTGTTGTTTCTCTTGTTGATAATGCCATTGTGTATACTAGTGGGCATTGCTTGCATAATGCCGTTTAATGTGTGCTGACTGCATTTTTTTAATTCTGCTGTTATATATTGTTGTATTTTAGCCTTGCTATTTCCTAATAAGTAATGTTTCATCATGTAATGAAAAAAAAACAACAAAAAAAAAATCTAAAAAGCAGAATATGGAAAGCAATGTAGTTTATGATCCATTTTCCTAACTGAGGAGCCTCTTGGATATTTGCACACTTAGTATCTGTTTTCAACAAGAGGAATGTTATCAGACTTCCATTATATACATAGACCTGACACTAACCTGCTCTGTGGAATTACGTTATTAAGGGGCCTAAAAGGGTAAGAAAAAATAAAACAGGATGTGTAAGAAAGCGTAATGCCTGCAAAGTGAAGCAAATACCACCTTTTCGCTCCCTTAACATATTTTGTGTAAAAACAATATACTGGGGAGAGAAAATTAAGCTGCTCCAAAAGCTGACACTAGAAAAGAATAAAAAATGTCCGTTAGCCTCCATAACAGGGATGGAAGAAAGAAAGATTCAAAGTTGTCCCTTCTGAAAAGATTATTTATTCAGGCATCTTTCATACTTGGGCAGACAGACAGAGAGATTTAGTTAGTCTTCTTGCTTCAACATCTTAAGCAGTTCAAACATTCAGCCATATGACCTGCCCAGCAGGAGAGGGACTCTGAAAGAGCATTGTTCAAGTATATGACTGAGTAACTGCTGTATAGCCACACTCTGACAAAGGAACTAAAGACTGCGATATTACATCGTGCTGATCCAGAGCTTGGGCGTCAACATAAAGAAGATCCATTTTCAGTGAAGGAAAAGAAGGTTACCTTGAAAGGAATACACCCCATTTGCAATTAAATAGACATTTGTCAAGGGGGACATTGAATTAGCAAAAAGTTATCTTTAGTTTTATTAGATCCTCCAGAGAATGGACATAGAAATCATAACAATTTTTTTTTATTCCTCTTTGAGGACCAAAAGCCCTTGGAAGGATTCTGTCAATCAAATACTTTTGAATGAAAAAGGAACTCTTTTGTTTTGGATTTACAGATGGTATTTGGCACCCCTGCTTGTCAGCCAAACAACGTTGATATAAGTGACTTTTTTGACTTAGTAATGCTATACAGCTCTTAAATTAAGTAATTAATTTGTAACAACTGGAAAGGCCACAGAAATACCTCACTAAAAGAATCACAAGCCTAAAGCAGATGCCTTAAGCTGACTGTCTAAAAAAAACTCCACCTATACTCTTGTCGCATATCATCTACTCAGAGGCAATCTCTGCTTAACATACAAGGCCATGTCAAACCCAGAGCTGTTGGACATGCTACACTTAAAGAAATCCCAATCCCTCAGTGACATATGCTCCAGGGATCTAAGCCTTGTCATCACAATGAACAAAACATGCTGGAGGGATAGGTTCCTGACCCAGAGACTCCGGAATAGACTGCCCATACATGTCAAGCAGAGCGCCTCTTTGGCCCTCTTCAAAAGGAACACTGATGATTGGATGGGAGATAGGAAATTCACCCTGGGGATCACGTCAGTCACCCTGCTAGACAGGGGTCCAGGGAAGTAAATACTGTGGGAAGAAATAGCCAGGAAGTTGTTATGGTTAGGCTTGTATAGGCCCTAGCACCGATAGCCTAGTACCAACCTATGGACATATGAACATTACAGTAAATTAAATTTTCATACAAAACCAACCCACTGCCTTCTAGCTGTTTTAATTCTTAGCTTGAGTGGAACCTAGAACAACAGTTTGGAAAAGAGATAAATAATTTTTGAGCCAACTTATTTTCTCCTACATATAAGTACACAGATGATATGAAATAATTATACTCCTGCTTAATTGTTCTGACAACATAATGGGGTCTAGTACAGAGAAAAGTTAATTAAAATAGACAAACACAGTCGAAAATAACTATGAAATTGTGTCTGTGCTTTGTAAATAGTTAGGAAATAACACTGGTTTCTGACTGGTGCAAATAACTTTGCTGCTTCTGTAGAAATAGTTTATGTAATCAGTAATACCCGACATGGTGTGCATTAATTGGAATTCACCCAGGGGTGTTATGAGGCCCAACACCACAGGCATTCTCGCAAGCATAACTTTCATTCTCTTAGTACAAAAAATCTGGACAAAGCCAAAAATAATGGGGGGGGGCAAAGCCCCCAAAATAGGGACACATTTTAAATATTGCTTTTATAAACTTAGAAAGTTCCTAGAATAAAAGGTCTTGTATTACAGTGCATTTTCTGAAAGATATAAAGCCTGAAACTCAAAGGCATGTCATTATTTAGTGAAGTCACTCCTCACTGATTTGCCACAAAACTTCAGCAAACAACAAATTTTTATGAGGAACAGACAAAAAATATGAGGAAAAATCTGGACATTCTGTGAAAATTTGACAGTTGAGAGCTATGCACACAAGACTGCTCTCGCAATCTCACACACACAGTCTTCTCTGCTTTCATACACGCTCTCAATGTGTCTCGATGTCTGATACACGCAGTCTGTTCTGCTTTTATACACGCATTCTCTCATACAAACATATAGAAACATAAAGTCAAAGTAAACTTTGCCACTTCGAGTCACACAAGTGTGAACCAAGAGAAATTACATTTCTTCGGACTTAATGTGCATACTATACATAGACTACATTTAACATGATGACAATACACAAAATTCAGTAGACACAAATGACAAACACATCAGTAGTAAATACTTGAATTATGGCACTGATTTAACAGATTGTCTCGACATTTTATTTAAGTAAATAAAATTACTAGGTTATTAGCTTATTTTCACTGGTAAAATTGCACTTAAGTGATTGATTTAGCTCCTGCATTTATAATGCACAGTAAGACAGTTCAGTTTCATTACTGCTGACTTTGCTGTCTGAGTGCGGGTATGACCTTATTACATATTGCACTATAGAGACTTTTCAGTATTGTTGGATTACTGCCTTAATGTCTAGTGTGAAGGGTACTGTTCCTAGAGTTCAGTAACCTGATGGCTATTGGAAAGAAGCTGTTTCTGAATCTCGTACTTTTGCAGTGTATGCATCGAAAGCCCCTTCCTGATGTTAAATGTGAGAACAGCTTGTAAGCAGGATGAGTGCTATCCCTGGTTATTTTCCTTGCCCTGCTGAGACATCTGGACATGTGCAGGTCTTGTATGGATGGGAGGGAGTTCCTGATAATCTTCACAACTGCTTTCACTACCATCTGGAGGGACTGGTGCTCTGAAGCAGAGCAGCTCCCGTACCACACTGTAAAGCTGTTTGTCAGTATACTTTCGATGGTGCCCCTGTAGAAGGGTGTGACAGCCGTTAATGGTAGGTTTGCTCTCCTCAACCGTCACAAGAAGTGAAGCCATTGGTGTGCCTTCTTAATGATGGCATTTTGCTGGCTGATTATGTCAAGTCTTCTGTGATATGCACCCCCAGAATTGTTGTGCTTTTTACTCCCTTAATTGTTTCTTCCTTGATTACAAGTGGAGACTGCTCTCTGTTGCTCTTCCTGTAGAACACACTCACGTACACATAAACACACTCATACACATACACTTTTTTTCTGTTTATTTATTTATTTTTTTACATTCGCTAAACAGCAAAAGTGTTTCTTAGTGAGTGTAAAGTTATGGCGCCCTTTAGCTTTTTTGCAGTCCGACCTCCACTGCAGCTTGATATGCTGCTGTGAAGAGGCAGACTCTTTTTTTCAGCGGGCATTACTTGTATATTAATACCCTGCTGGAGAACGTTTGTTCTCCAGTCAGGGTGCCGATGTACAATTTGTCCATTCTATAATAGTTTTTACTGTTTTGCATTAAACTGTGTTATAGCTGCTGTCACTTTCTATTAGATAACATAACTAAGT
This sequence comes from Protopterus annectens, assembly GCF_019279795.1. Taxonomy (NCBI): domain Eukaryota; kingdom Metazoa; phylum Chordata; order Ceratodontiformes; family Protopteridae; genus Protopterus; species Protopterus annectens. Next base: position 893,527,476 of record NC_056734.1, read on the forward strand.
CTTCAGTAACTGTAGACATTTTTGAGGAAAATTCAAATCAGCAGTCTGCATGCATTTGCACAAGGGACTCTAAGCAAATATCTTGTTGTTCCCCACAAATGGAGACTACAGCAGGCAGCAGTATGAGAATTAAATCTGAGTCTCCATTTCACCGTACAACCCCTAGAGAATGAGGGGTAATAATGAGTGAGATAAAATAGTTAAGAAACACTAGCAAATATCTATCCACAGTTCTCCATGATTTAGCAGAGTGCATTATGTGAAATACTTGAGATGTGCACAGAGATTTGGAATAATTTTTCTGATTATAGAGGAAACTCTTTTGAAAGGTATATAGAGCAGCATTAATTCTTTAAAGAACTGGCAGTCTGAATTTAAATCAGAGAGAGTGAGACCTAGGGCATGTAACACAGTGGATGGAAATTATGATGTCAGACATTGTAGCCAGAATTGAAAGAAACCCAGATGGAGTAGGAGACAGCACTTCAAACACTCAATTAGAATGTCTTGTTACCACCCCCACCCGCCCCAAGCTAAGCAGCCACCCTGAAAATGTATAGCTAAGAAGAGAACTAACAACGAGAGTGATTCTGGTTCTAATAGTGATGCCCCCCAATTTAGCAGTAGTAAAGCTTTGCACAAGAGGACACAAGGGCTTGTAACCCCTAAAATGTTGCTATGTATGCCTTGTGGCTAACTGGCAGTAAAGCGCACCTCAGAAGCAAAAAGGATGATATCCAACATAGTAGACAGTTAAAAAGTGCTTTGCAGCTTTATCCATAAATGGTAAAAAGGAACAAAGTTTCATACTCAGGTGATCCATAGATGATAAGAAGACAAGTTGGACTAGAGTATCTGTAAAAAATAAAAATGAGCTACAGAACTTTCATGAGTTTTTAAAAAGGGAACTTGGAAGGTATTTTAGAAGAGATGCTTGACAGGCAGCCTGTATATTGAAATGTGAACCCCACCAAAATCCAAACTAATTCTATAACCAGTAGAAGGATTTACATTTACAGCTAATGATTTTACAGATACAGATATTGATGATTTTCAGGATGTGTACTTCAGGCTTTATCTTTCCACATTAGGACATAGTTATTCCTAAAACTTAAAAATAAACATCAAATCGTTCAGGAGATTATAGACAAAGGCAATGAATATCTAGGAATCCACTAAGGGGGATGAAGCCTGGCCACCAAAAAGTGGAGAAAGAATGACAGCTAGTGAAGCTTCTGATACCCTTGGCATGGAGGGAACTGAACTACCTCACATGAAATGCAATGGGCCAGATATTAAACAGCCTCTCAGACAAAGATACATGTTCAAGTACACATTAGTGTCAATTCTCCTACAGCTCCTCAAATGCCTCCTGCTTCACACCCCCTAGTGTTGTTACCTCAGCAGCCCAGACCTCCACAATGTTATTCTTGCCCTCAGTCATATTCTAGCCAGGAACTGGTATACAGAAAACAGGGCTCAGGTAGACAAAATAACAGGAGATGTGAACAGAGACAGAGACATGGTTCTGATGGGGACTATTACAGAGGGAGCAAATGCTGTAATAGGGACCAGCCCAGAAGCAGACCTAATTCTCTCCACAGGGAAGGGTTGAGAGAAGAAATATGGTCACAGGATGGGGTCATGTAGACAAGAGAACAGGTCCTAGAACTGAAGCTCCTGATACAAATTTCTGGAGCAATAAATTCTCACTGCCTCTTGTTTTCCCTTCTCATTAGTCTGGGGCACCTAGCAATCCATCCCCACTGACAGCAATACTTCCAATAACAAATGATTGGTTTCTTTTGTATCCTCTCAGGCTGTCAAAGTAAATGATTCTGATATGATTACTAATTTAAAAAAGTATGAAGTGTAACTGTAACTAAAAGCATGGTCTCTAAAAATGACACTCTCACTGGAAACTCCTAAAATTTCTACTGTCAATAGCATGGATAGTGCCTTGTTACAAATGATAGGGCAAAACAAATTCTACCTTTGGAGTGTAATCCCTAAGGGAAGTGCAGGTAGGTTCTACTTTGAAGTAAGTGTGGAAAACAGCTTAAAGGAAGAGTCCTTGATAAGAACTAAAGTAAGCCTAATGTCAAAGAGCTTCTATAGTAATCTGCGCAGGGCATTAAAATTTTCAAGGAGACTGAAAATCCTACCTAATGGCCTTTGGGTCATAGGCTACATAGGTGGAAAGCTAACTATCGTGCAGAAATTGTGAGTTAAGCTGAAGTTTGTAAAAATGGAAGTGAGTTGTCTAGTACATATCACATATAAGCAAAGAGATGATTTCTTAATTGGTAATGATCTGATTAAAATATGTTGGCCTATAACTGACTTTTTTCATTGGGCCTTGTGGCCATAGGTGAGTAAGCCCATTCCCTTTGGAAAGTGTCTGAAAGTTCACAGGCAAGCAGAATCATGCTATTTTGAAAAAGATGATGCAGTGATTGAAGTGATTTTTGTAAGGTCTGATGTGCTACATGTCTCAGTGCTTGGAAACTGAGGATCTGACCTATGGAGATAAAGGGTACATGTGGTACTTATGTCAAGGTAGGATGAAGTAAAATCTGAAATAACTGCTAGAAATTAGAGATTAGAGATCTGTCCTAGGCCCTTACTTGTTTAGATTGTATCATTCAGACCTATCTTTTTCATCGGAGGTGTTCTACAGTCTGCATGAAGATGCCCTGAAATTGGGTAAACTGATTACATGGGTTACAGACAGACCATGTCACAAAAGAACTTGACTAAATTGACCATCTGGGCACAGGAGAATAATATGCTGATAAATACATAAAATGAAGTATATGAGATTTGGGAGACATAAATTGAAAGATAAATATTTAATACAGCACACAGTGATTGAAATTGTAGTCATTTAAGGATGTGGGCATATTGGTATTTCTGGTTTGAGGTTTTGTAATCATATCAACCAATTGGGTAACAATAGTTGTAGAACTATAGGTTGTATAAAAATATAAAGTGTAGGAAGTCATTGTTTGTTAATTACATTAGACCCAAACTTGAGTATGGAATAAAGTATGGAAATCTTGTAAGAAAACAAGCATCGGTTTTGAAAAGCATCTTGCAGAAGTGGTCAATGTGTTAAACCAGCTGATGAATGTTGAGGCCAAATTGTCCAATCAGTATTTTTGATTGCTCTACCCCTTCTCTAAAGCTTTTTTGTTTGGAATGCAACCAGGATAGTAGCACAATCAAAATATTATTCTTATGTATTGGAACATGTTTAAATTCCTTCCTGGAGCAATCAGTGTATTTACAGCTACATGTATTTATAGAACCTCCTAACTTTGTGTGTAAAAAAGGTAAAAGTTTCAATGAACTTTAAAAATGTATGAAGAATAAGTAGTGGTAGAACACAAAATAAGACTAAGAAAGGTTTTAATGCATTCATTTCAATTGTACCAGTGTTAAAATTGAGGTCTACTAAACTATAGTATTTTAGCAGCCTTTTTTAATTTTTCAGTTTGTATTATTTTTTATGCAGACTATGCTAATATTAAATCGATTGTGTTGTTTCTTAGATGATTTTTGATATATATAGTGTTTTTACTGATGAGTTAATTGTCATAATTAGTGCATTAAGTTTTTTATACAATCTGCTTTATTGTTCAATTAAGTTCTGATCCATATATATTACCATACTTGCTTTTAATTAAATTCTGCTGAAGTCCTTTAAGGTATTTGGACAAAAGTGCACATATATTTCTTGTATATGCATGTTTTTGGACCCATGTTGATTCTTACAGTGTGCTTGTTTTGGTGCTACAACTAAGTATTTTTTGCGGTGCTACTCCATGGGCAGATATTGTTTTGTTTTTTTTTCTTAGTCTTATTTTTTGTTCTGCCACTTCTTCTTCTTCATGCATTTTTAAAATTCATTGATACCTTTTCTGCTGTCCACTTGTCTTGTGTATAGAGTAGGTTATGAGGTAAGAATTGCTCTTGGATTACAGTTAAAATCAAAGCTCTCATGATAGGGACAAAGCTTGGTCTACCTAGAAAAATAAATCCATCTAATATCCTCCTAAATGAAATGTGCCTATTCATAAGAAAACAAACAAGAATAGCTACAAGCCTAGCCTAAGCCGTTTATCAAAGCGATAAGCAAATGTCTGCTACCAATAATCCGCAAAAATCTGGAAAAAAATAATGGACCTAACAAAACAGACTTCCAGCTCCACCTCTCTCACCAGTAATGCCCTAATAACGGTAACACTTATCCATCAGAGCGTTATAGAAATGTTATCATCTCTTCCAGTCAAACCACCACAAATGCATTTCTTAATTCAAATTACTCAAAGTAAATTTCCAGCTCAAATGTTCATTCTTGCAGAGGCTGCAGCATCCTTAAACCTCTGAACTGTTTCTGAGAAGGAAACTAAAAAATTATTAAAGAACTTGAAACCTTCCACCTCTGTCTTTACTGCTGCCACCCTAACTTCTTTAGAAAGGCAGCAGACAAAATTGCTAACCCCCTAACATGTTTATAAACTCTCACTTACCACAGAAATTGTTTCACCAGCCATGAAACATGCCATCATTATAGCTGCTCTTAAGGTACCCCAGCCCAAACCCTTAGACTGTTCACATATCTCCACCATGTGCCCTCTTGAAAAATGTTTTGAAATAAAAAAGTTATTTATTAATAGCTGCTTAAGCACTTTAATAACAATCTTCTATCTGATAGTCAACATGACTTCAGAAATGGTTTTAGCACAACCACTGCTATACTGTCAGAATTTGACACAAATGATGGCCTCCTTACAGACTGTATTTTTGTGGTTATGACCTGTGCCTTTTAGTCTGTTGGCCACAAAAAAATTCCTTGCTAATCTACAGAAATTCAAATAGGGAGAAAATCCTCATTGCCTGATTCCATAGATACCTTCATAGTGTGACCTTTCAATTTTTCTCTAACAACCAGCTGTCCACTAATGGAATAATAAAAACAGGTGCCCCCAGTGCACTGCACTAGGTGCATTACTGTTTTTTTTATTCAGTAATGGTATTATTGATGACTTACCTGAGCATAACCTTACCATCATTTCAGATAATATTTTATTACTCCAGGCAAACAGATGTCTCACAATCTTGCAATCTCAGCTCCAGCACTCCCTCTCTGATTGTTGTCAATGGTCTGAGCAAAGAATACCCCCCCCCAAAAAAAAACACTGTATATTGATTCTCTCCTCACAGAACCTCTTGACTTCCTGTCCTATCTCACACAATAGCAACCATATTATTCCTTTAATAATCAAGTACAAGCACTTAGACCTAAACATTGACTCTACCTTATGCTTTACAACCCAAACGGATACCATCATTAATAAAGTTCTCTGTCAACTAAAACTTTGCTGTAAGATACCACATCTTACCATTTCCTGCTGCCCATGATTTCTGGTCAAGAATTTCTTTCTCCCTAAACTAGAATATTGTATTCCTGTATTTTCTTTACACTCTGCTTTTAATACTTATTAAAAGTAAAACTTAAAATTACTAAGAATAAAATTGCTAGATTTGTCCTACTTGTTGACAACTGTGTACACCACTGCAATCTTCTAAATCATGTAAAATGACTTCCAATTACTGCAAGGTCCACTTATTTAAAATGTTATATAGTAAGGTGCATAAAAGATGACAGCTGCCCCCCCCCCCCCCCCCCAGAAATGAAACACCCAATCAGGGAACTGTCCTACTTCCTAAGGAATTCCCAGTAGAACTTAATGTCACTCAACCATCTCCCATTTAAAACAGTCATTTGTGAAAGAGCCTTGTCACAAACAGGCCATCTTCTCAGGAAAAAATACCAGCTGGAACATTGCATCAAGATACACTTACCAAGTTTAAGAAGTTCCTTTCTAAATACCACTTTAAGGAAGCTGCTTGCAAATGCTTTAAGAATAATGGATAAACTCAAAGTTGACTCTTAGTCGTGTATTTTCTTTGTAATCCCTAGCCTGTCTCTGTAATTTCTGTTTTTTATTTTTTTTTCAGTTCACTTAGATTTTATTTTTTTATTTCAATGAAATTCAATTTTGAATCCTTAAGATGCAATTTCATGCAGTAAAAATGTATTTCAGCCCATGAAATTTGATAAAACATGCTGTAAACATGTTACTTTATTAGAAATGTATAAAAACTGTATAACATTCTACTCTGTAAAAATATATAATTGTACATGAACTTTCTAAAGTACTGAAACTGTGAAAGCCTAATACTGTATCACATCTGAAGGGTATAACTTGCTCTCTTTATTATCTCTGAGCCTGGGACATGGCTGAAAACGTTCTCTAGACCAGTCTACCTACCTGGTTACCAAATAGTAATCAAATAAATAGTGCCATTGTTACTGTGTACTAATTGAATTTATTTAGTCTTCCTTCTCCTATTTCTGTGTATCATCGAGTCCCTATCAAAAACATGAAAGACCACAACACTGAACTGCAAGATAATGAGACCAGAACACGAAGCCAAAAGTGCAAAATAATGAAACTCGACAACAACGAAACCCAGAAAAATGAACCTGTTCGCATCAAAGGTAAAAGCACATAACATGAAAGTCAAAAGCTTTTGCACAAGGTCGATCACTCCTGCACCTAAATGTGGGCAACTGCACCCCCCCACCACCACCTGTTAATTATATACACTAAGTCCGAGATGGCACTACAGCTGGGAATGGGCAAGACCCCGAACACAGCTGTACCACAATCTTGCACAGTAACTCACCTGCCTTGCTCATTGTTCTGGGTTTTGTTGTTGGGTTTCATTATTTTGCATTTTCGGAGTTCTGGTCTCGATATTTTGGAGTTCGGGTTGGATTCATGCATTTGATAGGGATCCATATTACCCTGCTTTCCTCCTGATATATAATGTGTTTGTATGTAACAAAACAAAATGAAAAGCAGTTGATATGCGCAATATAGTTCAATTTAGGACTCGTTTTCCTAGCTGATGGATTTCTGAGTTATCCATTTTCATAATATCTGTTTTCAACAAAAGGAATGGAGACAGATAATGCCATCGTATGGAATGGACTTTAGAGTTATACATCAACTGGACACTATCTTGCTGTATGGAATAAAGAAGTAAAACAGGTTCACAAGATTTGTAAAAAACACAGGATGTGGAAGAAAACTTAATGTCACCATAGTAAGTATCTCCCTTTCTCTCACAGAACATATTTTTTGTCAGAGTATTAAACAGGGGAGAGAAAAACAAGCTGTTTCAAAGCCTGGCACTGAAAAATAATTATGGGTCAACAGCTGGAATCGTCCACAGCAGAGATGCGGCAAAGAAAACTCTAAAGCCTTCCACCCTGGGGAGACTTGTACAGATTCAGATTATTCTTTCAGGCTTCTTTCTCCAGTCATATGTGGACAGTCAGAAAGATTTATTCAGTCTTCATACTTCAGCATTTTGCACAGTTCAGTCATTCAGGCATACAAGAGGTCCAGCTCACATAATCACAGGCAGACTCGTAACAGGTTTGCTCGAGTACATGACTGAGGACTGATGTGCAGCCATACTCTGACAAAAAAAAAAAAGAGACTGGGATATTGTATCTTGCTAATTTGGTGCCTCTACATAGGCTAAAGGAGATCCATTTTCATTGTGGGAAAATAGGTTTGCCTTGAGAGTTGCAACCAAGTTATACACTGCAATTAAATGCACATTTGCTAAGGAGGACACTGTGTATGTATTTGAAAACAGTTATTTTCATTTTTCTAAATTCCCCCAGGGAGTAGACGCAGAAGGCATACCTGTTTTTATTTATTTATTTTTATTCTTCATCAAAGACCAAAGGCCCATGGAAGAGGTCTGTCAATAAAGGACTTTTGCCTGAAAAATGAACTATTTTTTGTTTTGTATTTGACCTGAATGCTTATCAGCCAAACAACATTGATGTAAGTGATGTTTTCTGACTTATAAAATAAGTACAGTACTTAATGATTAATTAAGTTATTAATTTATTTGTAATTGTGTAATAAACTCTATTTCTATACAAATTCTAAGCTTGACAGAAACCTTGAACAGTAGTTTTGGAAAGGGGACAAATATTTATTGATAAAAATGAATGCACCACCAAAATTCGCCAATCTCCACAAGTAGTTGAAGATATGACAACCGAGGCTATAAGAAAATATTGATTTATTCCAAGACTTCAGGTAAGCGCTTTCGTACTTCATCATACCATAAAATATACAAATAACAAACGGTCTTAAATACAGATCTAAGCACCTAATTAACCAATTAAAACAGTTTCAGTTTCTAACAATCAATGAATCAGTCTCCATTTTATCAGAAGGGGTTTTAAAGGTACACTTTCAATCAATCAAAATCCTTTGGTTTTAAAGGTACACTTTCATTAGGAAGAATTATTTTGTTCATCCAGATACAGGAGCAATGTTTAAGTTTAATATATATGCTGACTGTACCAGTACTAGTCTGGTTTATTTGTCTACATGCAAAAAATGTCCTAGTTTTTATGTAGGAATTACAGGTAGAAGGTTAAATGATAGGGTATTAGAGCATTTAGGAGACATAAGAAGGGATATGCCCCGCTAATGCCTTGAATAAACATATTAAGCAGAAAGAAGGGCACACATTTGAGATTATGGTACTACGCACTGTTAATGTGAGTCCCAGGGGAGGGAGCATTCAGAATAAGCTAGAAAAAGAGGAACTACATTGGATTATAACTCTGCAGGCTGACAAAGGATTTGGCTTGAATAAAAATGTACCTTTAAACCCCCTTCTGATAACACGGAGACTGATTAATTGATTGTTGGCAACTGGAACTGTTTTAATTGGTTAATTAGGTACTTAGATCTAATATTTAAGAGTGTTTGTTACTTGTATTTTTATGGTCTGATGAAGTTTTGTATGAAAGCGCTTACCTGAAGTCTTGGAATAAATCCATACTTTTCTTATAGCCTTAGTTGTCGTATCTTCAGCTTGGACTGTACAAATATGTATTGAATCAACTTATTTTCACCAAGAGATAGATGTTAATATAAAATAATTATACTGCTGTTTAATTCTGGGCTGTGACCAAATGTACTTTAGAGATGTGTTTGTGAATTGCATACCACCCTTGGGGAACATTGCATATGTACTTCACACTGGAGTGCTATGCTTACATGGTGGGTAATGCTAATTGCAATGTCTTACACTATTGTATAGGAAGTTTCATTATTTGAAAAAGGCTTGAATGTTATACAAGGTCTACTTCATGGTGAAGAATGATTATTAATAGCGCCCTCAGTCAAATTCCCTATTTATAGCTAGGAACACCATTGTTTTGTCATTTATTTTTGTTGGAAACAATGAAAGGCATGTTCTAGAAAAATTATTTTATCTGAGATTTGCCAGTTAGACCCTAAAATCAGACCGTTAAGAGGAAATTTTAGTATACATAATGTTTTTTCATCATTCTCTAGAAACAGTAGCTTAAATTTTAGCATCATTATTTATAAGTGAAACAAGGCAGTAATTCAGGACAGACAGCATCATGGTTGTAAAACAACCACTGCTATGCTCTCAGCAGCCGACAGCATCCATAGCAACCTAATTGATGTCTGAAGTCAGTGTTTGGTTTGTGTACTAACAGCTGTAAGATGGCTGTTTGTAAACTTATTATTTAGGATGATGTTATGGAGATTTATAATAACAGGCCCTAAAAGGGTAGAAATTATTTTTATAAAAGATGTCTTGTATCCCATGTGGTGATGACTGTACCCAAGGGTGAGAGAGTGGTGATTGGAGCAGATTTAAATGGTCCTGTTGGTGAAGGGAACAGTGGGGATGAGGAAGTGATGGGTGGGCATGGTGTTAAACAAAGGAATGCAGAAGGTCAGATGGTAGTGGATTTTGCGAAAAGGATGGATGTGGCTGTAGTGAATACGTATTTTAACAAGAGGGAGGAGCATAGGGTGACATACAAGAGTGGAGGAAGATGCACGCAGGTGGATTATATCTTATGTAGGAGGGCCAGTTTGAAGGAGATTGGAGACTGTAAAGTGGTGGCCGAAGAAAGTGTAGTTAGGCAGCATAGGATGGTGTTTTGTAGGATGACGTTGGTGATCAAGAAGAGGAGGAGGAGTGTGAGGGCAGCACCAAGGATCAAATGGTGGAAACTGAAAAAGGGTAATTGTGAGGTGGAGTTCAGAGATAAGTTAAGACAGGCACTGGGTGGCAGTGAAGAGTTACCAAATAGCTGGGTAACTACAGCAGAGCTAGTAAGGGAGACGGCTAGAAAGGTGCTTGGTTGCTTTGTATCACCTCGGGACAGAGGAAGGACACCAAGGAGACATGGTGGTGGAATGAGGAAGTACAGAAGAGTATACAGGCAAAGAGGTTGGCAAAGAAGAAGTGGGATTGTCAGAGAGATGAAGAAAGTAGACAGGAGTATAAGGAGATGAGGTGCATGGCAAAGAGAGAGGTGGTGAAGGCTAAGGATAAGGCATATGAAGAGTTGTATGAAAGGTTGGACACTAAGGAGGGAGAAAAGGATCTGTACCGATTGGCAAGACAGAGGGACCGAGCTAGGAAAGATGTGCAGCAGGTAAAGGTGATAAAGGATAATGAGGGAAACATACTCACAAGCGAGGAGAATGTGTTGAGGAGATGGAAAGACTACTTTGAGGGGTTGATGAATGAAGAGAATGAGAGGGAGAGAAGGTTGGATGATGTAGGGATAGTGAATCATGAAGTACAATGGATTAGCAAGGAGGAAGTAAGGATAGCTATGAAGAGAATGAAGAATGGAAAGGCTGTTGGCCCAGATGACATACCTGTGGAAGCATGGAGGTGTATAGGTGAAATGGCAGTGGAGTTTTTAACCAGATTGTTTAATGAAATCTTGGAAAGTGAGAGGATGCCTGAGGAATGGATAAAAAGTGTTTTGGTACCAATTTTTAAGAATAAGGGTGATGTGCAGAGCTGTAGTAACTACAGAGGGATTAAATTGATTAGCCACAGCATGAAGTTATGGGAAAGAGTAGGGGACGCTAAGTTAAGAAGGGATGTGATGATTAGTGAACAGCAGTATGGTTTCATGCCGGGAAAGAGCACTACAGATGCAATGTTTGCTCTGAGAGTGTTGATGGAGAAGTACAGAGATTGTCAGAAGGAGTTGCATTGTGTTTTTGTAGACTTGGAGAAAGCATATGACAGGGTGCCTAGAGAGGAGTTGTGGTATTGTATGAGGAAGTCAGGAGTGTCAGAGAAGTATGTAAGAGTGGTACAGGATATGTACGAGGGTAGTGTGACAGCGGTGAGGTCTGCGGTGGGAGTGACGGATGCGTTTAAGGTGGAGGTGGGGTTACATCAAGGATCAGCTCTGAGCCCTTTCTTATTTGCAATGGTGATGGACAGGTTGACAGATGAGATCAGACAGGAGTCCTCATGGACTATGATGTTTGCAGATGACATTGTGATCTGTAGTGAGAGTAGGGAACAGGTGGAGGAGACCCTGGAGAGATGGAGATATGCTCTAGAGAGAAGAGGAATGAAGGTCAGCAGGACTAAGACAGAATATATGTGTGTGAATGAGAGGGAGGATAGAGGAATGGTGAGGATGCAAGGAGTAGAGGTGGCGAAGGTGGATGAGTTTAAATACTTGGGGTCAATAGTTCAGAGTAATGGTGAGTGTGGAAGAGAGGTGAAGAAGAGAGTACAGGCATGATGGAGTGGGTGGAGAAGAGTGTCAGGAGTGATTTGTGACAGACAAGTACCTGTAAGAGTGAAAGGGGTGGTCTACAAGAGGGTAGTGAGACCAGCTATGTTATATGGGTTGGAGACAGTGGCATTGACAAAAAGGCAGGAGGTTGAGCTGGATGTGGCAGAGTTAAAGATGTTAAGATTTGCACTGGGTGTGACGAGGGTGGACAGGATTAGGAATAAGTATATTAGAGGGTCAGCCCAGGTTGGAAGGTTTGGAGACAAAGCCAGAGAGGCAAGATTACATTGGTTTGGACATGTGTTGAGAAGGGATGCGGAGTATATTGGGAAAAAGATGCTAAGAATGAAGCTACCAGGTAACAGGAAAAGAGGAAGGCCTAAGATAAGGTTTATGGATGTGGTGAGAGAGGACATGCAGGGGGTTGGTGTGCAAGAGCAAGATGGAGAAGACAGGAAGAAATGGAAACAGTTGATCCGCTGTGGCGACCCCTAATGGGAACAGCCGAAAGAAGATGATGATGTCTAGTATCCCATGTGGACCAGGCATTTTTAATAATTTCTGTGTCTGTATAGCTTTGGCTATTTCATCTAGGGAGATGGGTTTCAACTAGATTCTCTTTGTTCTTTCAGAAGAACAAAACCTTGGATCCTATTTAAATATCAGTCTGGTAATGGAAAGTTGTTAGGAGCCTCAAGGAAATTCTATATATCACATATGCTTTCTCAAACTCATTCAGCATTTCTGATGTAAATACCGTATGGAAGGGATGATGTTTTGCGGTTTGATGACTTAAAGAATATTACTCAAAGTTTGTTCTCATGGAAACGAGGGTCAACAGCAAGCAGAGGTTTGTTCACCTTGCTTCTTTTTGCATAGCTATTCTAAGGTTTACATGAACTTTATGCCCATCTGGAAGTCAATGTCTGTAATTTGTAGTTCAAACTTTAATACAATTATAGAATCAATGATTTTCTTATTTAAACCTGCTGTCATACTAGAATTCCATGTTTCATAGCTTTGAAAGTCACCCCATTGGACATTAGATGGGATTTCATAACTTTATTGTCATCAAACATTTCTTTGATAATTGTTTGCATAATAATTATTTGGTTGTGTTTATTTTGAGAAAGTACATATTGAGGTAACATTTTTTGTTTTGATTTTTTTTGCCTTTTTTCCCCTACCCTTACAGTGTTTGCCCTTTCATTCCGGTAGAATAGGAGTTGGCTACTCTCAAGCTAGATAAGAGTCCTGTGGCCCGTGTTCATTCCTGCTCAGGAATCCCTATCAACCCTCCAGTCATCAGTGAATTATTCATTCATACAAGATGGTAGAGAGCAGGTCAGCTTGCTTGTTTGGGGAGGGGGTCTAACCTCTCCCTTTACAAGAACCCCCTCCTCCCTTCGTAGCTCCTCTGAGCTGTTAATCACTTTTATCAAAGGGCAAGCTTGCCTCTGCATGACAGTTTCTGCTCAGCTTCACAGTGTGAGTATCGATGGCAGAGTGGATATGGTTGGCAAAGAATTCCACTAGGTGAACAATAGAAGTTAACTGTGTGGCAAGCCAGATCTACCTCCCTGTTCTCAGGATGGGCAAAAGCCAGCAACAGTTGCTTATACTAATCCTTCCTCACCAGTTCCTATAGGCGCATGAGACACTTCTTGAACTCAAGGCATCTGAATCATAGAATTTTCTTGTTCAATACCACGGAGCTGGATGATGCTAGAGATACTACAGGGGTGCCATACACGGTGTTCAGACAAACATCTAAGTTGTGTTCTGTTGTACTAATCACTGATATTATAATACTAGCAACTAGAAAAAGTGTTTAGGAGATTAAGATATGTGCCTTTCTAAATAAAATATACAGTAATTTGACTGTTGTAAAACATACTAAACGGGTAACTTAGCTTAAATGATATTTAATTCTTGGATTGCATATAGCATTCACTTTAGAAACTATTATATTGTTTACTAAGTTCAGATATAGAACTTCTGGGAAGAAAGATATTTCATCTCCACTTAGAGCATAAACAGATTAAAGAATAGTGTAAAGTGCTGGAAGAACAGTTTAAGCCATATGAAATGTTCTCCTTCAGTAGGTTTTAGTCTCAACAGTGTTGATTTTAATGATTCTTTATAATTGTCAATGCATTTAGAAATGGAGTTGCCCCCAGTTGTATTAATTGATGTGCCATTTTTATTTCCATATGAGATCTGACTGGGAAATGGCCTTTATGCATGCAGTATTTACTTGAGATTTATAAAGCAGATGCTGGAAGTGCTTTCATTTATGTAGGATTTGCATGCTATTGATGTTCCATGATAAAACTTTAGGACTGGCTATATAAGACTTGATAAACTGTGAATCTGCATGGTATATGACACTGGGGCAAGAGAGGTAGTGCATTTAAGACAAATGTTAAAAAAATAGAATCATAGCTGGATCATAACCAAATTAGATGCATGAGGGATGGTAGTGCCTACACTTCCACCTTCTATCAAAGTATTTACACAGGTTTCCAGTCCAATTGCTTAACACATTGTTTCAAGGGTGAATTATGCTCAATATCCTCTCTATAAGTTCTTGTACTACACAGATGGATTTTTGCCTGAAGAACCATCCCCTGCCAGCCTGTAGGACCACCATAAAAGTCCCACCTCATAGTATCCCTTCTTAGCCTGTTACAGATGCACAGTCTCCATGCCCAATTCCTCATCCACATTTGCACAGTGTCCTGCTTAAGCTCATTCTTCCTTAAACACACCAAACTGACCATAACATGCTGATAAATTCTAGGGTATCAGTTCCATGGCACAGAATGCTTTATAAAGGTAATTCTAGGGTATCAGTTCCATGGCACAAAATGCTTTATGAAGGTAAATTGTAGGGTACCAATTCTGTCACAGAATACTTTATGAAGGTAAATTCTATGGTACCAATTCCATGGCACAGAATTCTTTATGAAGGTAAATTCTAGGGTACCAATTCTGAGGCACAGAATGCTTTATAAAGGTAGATTCTAGTGTACCAGTTCCGGGACACAGAATGTTATATGAAGGCAGATTCTAGGGTACCAAATCCGTGCCACAGAATGCTATCTGAAATGTGATTTGTATGTAATTTTGTACAGTGAAATGAACTATGTGACTTGTAATTTTGTGCTGTATACACACAAGTCATAGCTGGAAAGGGTTCAGAGATCAGTCCACCTACCCAAATAACAAATACAAGCAAATAAATAAATAAATTTGACTTGCTTACTAACTAACTGCCCATTATGCCACTTAGCATGTAGTACAGCTACGAAGGACTTCCACTGTCTGCCTGTCTTGGGCAAGTTTCTGTATGAGGCCCCATCTGTGGTTCAAGGTCTTCCGGTCTGTTTCCACATTTCACCTCCAGGTGTGCTTTGGCCTGCCTCTTTTTTTTGCCTTCTGGGGTACATTGTACAGCTATTCTTGAGCTGGAGTCTTGTTCTGTTTTGATGGTGTATCCTATCCATCTTCATCTTTTCTCATAGTGATGGGGTCTATTCCCTGACTTGCATCTGGTGAGCAGTTCCTGGTTGTTGATTGTTTGTGGCCAGAAAATTCACAAAAGTCTTCTCAGGTTACTGGTGTGGAAGGATGACAATTTGATGATGTTGCTTTTCAGCCACCAGCATTCTGATCCATACATGTGTATGGACAGAACTGAACTCTGGTAAAGCTACAGCTTTGTGCTAGTGCTCTACTGAGATGACCTCCACATATTGTTCAGCATTCTAAAGGCCATACTAGCCTTGGTTAGTCTGTACTTGATGACACTGCCTACCTGCTGCCTAGTATGACAGTACTGCATAGGTAGGTAACTCTTCAGTCATGGCTAGGTCCTCTCCATCCACCTTGTTTGACAATAAGTTTGGGATGTTGAGTGGCATGACTTCTGATTTCTTTGTATTTATCTTCAAGTCAACATGCTGTGTATTGGTGCTGAGATAAGACATCTTTTCCTGCATTTGCTGGTGTTTGTGAGAGAGCAAGGCAAGGTTGTCATCATAGTCAAGGTCCACTAGTTAAGAGAATAAGGTCCATCTGATGCCATTGGCCTGGGTTTCTGTTGTGAGTCACATTATGCAGTCAAAGAATAGGTTGAAAAACAATGTTGCCATCATGCATTGGTATCTCACACCAGTCTTGACCTCAAAGCTGTTCTCACTGTTGTCCACCTTGCAGGTAAAGTTGTCATAGAAATTATTGATGATGAGAACTGTCTGCTGCTGTTTACCAAAGTCTCTCAGCATATTGTAGAGGCTGTCATAGTGAATATTGTCAAATGCTTCCTCAAAGCCATTGAATGTTATGTATATCTGTCCCTGCCACTCTATGCACTACTTGATGATATGTAGAGTAAACGTCTCATCAATACATCCTTCAGGAACTCATCTTATTCCTTTCTCAACTGCTTGTCCAAGATTTTAGAGATGTGCTGTAAAATGAGTTTTTGGTCATGATTTTATTCAGGATTGACTGAAGGTTGATTCCACAACAGTTTCTAAGACTGGTTAATGTTCCCTCCTTTGGAATCTTGATGGTGATGCCTTTGTTCCAGTCATCTGGGACTTTCTTTCCCAAATCAGTTTAAAGAGTGCTTTGAGAATCTTGGCTGATGTTTCAGGGTCTGCCTTGAACACTTGAAATAGTTGTGAAGGAGAACTACAATTTACAGTGGCATGAATACAATTAAATTCCAGTATCAACGTAGTGCAGTGTAATGTTAAAAATAAATATCATATCCTCAGTGTCTTGTTTTGCCAGCTAGTTGTTGTAAGTTTTGCATTATACAGTAATAATGCAATAGATATAACTTTAAGAGGAAGTAACCAGTAGCTTGTGTGTTCCAACTTGCAATGAGCTTCTTTGATACGAGTTTCCTGTTACCACAGTTACTCAGGCATCACTGCTCAAAGCTGCAGTTGCATATAGTTGAAATTTGTTGATGTTGAACCTGTATTTTTTTTTTTTTTTTGCTTTTCTATGTTTGAAGTCTTTAGGAGAAAGATCAAGGCAGAGTTTTCTTTCTCTGTTCTTTGTTTCAGGTGGAGTGACTGCAGATTAAGAATAATAAGATATAGGAATATGGTAAAAAACTGCAAACCTGAAGTTGCAGGCAATGTATTTCTTGTGTGATTTATATTTTGTTGATTTTTTTAAAATAAACACAGGGATGTTAAGTGTTTTGAGGTTTGCTCATTTGGGCTGTCATTTTCCAAAAGTTATAATACAGCAGTTGCATTTTGAGGCGTGTAGTATGAAGTAAACATAGTGGCTCCATCTTCCTTTTCACCTCTTCATTCAGACATTATTGACCATACATATAAGTAAGACGCTGTCCGGTTCAATTCTCAGCTAGAGCGTCTTCTGCGTGGAGACATGCGTGAATGGGCGCACCTTCGTTGAAGGTTGTGCATCAGGGCTGGTAACTCGGCACGTAAAAATCAACTACCAGTCATTAGCGGACCGGAGTTCCGCTGTGGCGACCCCTAACCGGGAAAAGTTGAAAGACACAACAACAACAACATACATGCAGTACATAGCTTCAGACATAGAGCTACATTTGGTCAGACATTATCGCTTTCTTGCTATTATGTTTTATGAACTACTAAAGTTTATTTTTTTTTCTGCAGCCACATGCAGTAACATTTCATTTTCCATCCATCTACCCACAACCCCTTTTTCCCATTGCACATGGGATTGGGGTGTCACTGCAAAAGCGACAATCATCTAGAGTCAAAGTTTCCACCAGCAGGTGGCTAGCCCTGCCATGGTAATTCTTCCATATCACAAACTCACTCACACCTATGGCCAATTTAGAGTGTCCAGTCCAGCAATTGCATGTCTTTGGAAAGTGGAAGGAAACCGGAGCACCCAGAGGAAATCCACACGAACACAGAAAGGACATGCAGACTCTGGACAGAAGACACCCCAGCCGAGAATCGAACTGAGGAACCTCTTGCTTTGAGGCAACAACACTACCTGCTGCAATTAAAAAAACAAGCTATTTCATTTTCCAATTTTTGAAAAAAATGCTTTTATTTCTTTTTTTTTTCTAATGTTGATATTAGTTTTGCAGCAGCATTTTAATATAAGTAATCATATTGTAATATCTCAGACCTTACACCTACATGTGGTAATGTTTTAATTAGTGGCCCATTGGCCTACCAACCTTCATTTCTGCAGCTGTTCATGTTGGCTGTTAGAGTCATCACATCCACCACCATTTCTGAAGATGCATACTAACTTGTCTGAAAGATGAAAACTCTGCATTCAGAAGTTCAAACTGTATCTCACACTGAGTGAAATTGCAGAAAAGTCAGACATAGCTTCATTGTGCAATGTTCCTTCATAGGACAAAGGTCAAGGACAAATATAGGCATTTAGCACATTTACTCATAAAGAGGAATAAAAAACAAGTTAGCAGTGCTGAAAAAAAATGATTCCAGGCGTACTGAGAACCAAAAAAAAAAAAAAAACTTCCATATAGAAAGTATTTATTTTTCACAAGAAATGAAGTAGTTCAGGAGTCAGTGCATGTTATGTGACTGAGCTTAAATACAGAGAAAAAGAATGTGAATTTGGATATTTACATCATCCTTTGATTAGATAGAGAGAGAGAGAGAGAGAGAGAAAATTGATTGTGTGTGGTAACAAACATGATAGTGTCAGAGTCAGGCTACTAAGATAATTAGACATGACAATTGATAAAGCAATATATCTATATATCTATATGTATATATATATATATATATATATATATATATATATATAGAGAGAGAGAGACACACACACTCACACTCACACACATATATCATATATATATATATATATATATATATATATACACACACACACACACACACGTATATATAGACTGAGTATGTTAAAGTATATAGCATAAAGGTTTTGGCAGAGGAAGTGGAGTGTAAACGATAATGACTATGAGTAAATGTAATAATAAAATTAAGACAAAAATGACTATGTAGCATAAAAGTAAAAACATAATTGTTTACGATCCCAGGTTTCCATGATGGTAACGAATAAGAAACATGCAGCTAAAAACAGAGCTGTGTATATTAGATTTGATTATAAGTATAAGAAAACACATTGGTAGACATTTAATTAATTTTGTAGGCTGTGTCGAGGTCCAAATCATTTTGTCATAATATGCTAATATTTAAATAAATCTATAAGATTTACATATTATTGAGTCAAAGAACAGAAAAAAATGTTTGCAGGTGTAGCTGAAATGCTATAATTTGAATGCAGTTCAAACCAGAGCAGAGATGCTACTGTAAATCTTTGTTCTAAGAATCGTGTGACTCAAGACAAAACTATTACAGGTAAACCATATTCTGGTGAGGAATGCATTACTTGTTACCAAAGTGTTAAATACATCTTATAGTGTGTATAAACCTTGTTTAGTCTTTTGACATGTTCATAGGACACATTAAACTACTGGGTCAAATTTTACTTACTTTGAGTACAAGTGCACACAATGCAAGTTGATGGCCCTGACATTGTCCTTAGAAAATAAAATAAAGTCACCA
Organism: Protopterus annectens; assembly: GCF_019279795.1. Classification (NCBI taxonomy): domain Eukaryota; kingdom Metazoa; phylum Chordata; order Ceratodontiformes; family Protopteridae; genus Protopterus; species Protopterus annectens. Next base: position 893,546,781 of record NC_056734.1, read on the forward strand.
TGTTTATTGGATTTGATGCTTTTGAGAAACTTGCAGTGATTAAAAAGGTTTATGCAGTGGTGATATAGGATTACTTCTGGAGCAACATGAATGTTCTTGATTATAAACTTGTGTCTCTAATGATTGTGAGAATGAGACTATGAAAAGCATCTGGATACACCGAACAAATGTTTGAAGAAATGCTCCTGAAGCAAGTTTCTAGAACTTTCAAGAAATCTTTAAGGATCTGATAGTACTAGCAAGTTTAATAACACAAGTACATTAATGACCAATTTACTAAGAGTCATGAAGCAGAACAAGGAAACATGAACACTGCTAATGTTTTACAGAATTATTTTGATTAAATACTTTGATTTATTTATTTAGCATATACCTATATTCTACAGCAGTACAGGGTTTGATTATCACAGCCTCCTTTTGTTTACCATTTGACCATGAGTGAGTCATTTAGCAAAACAGTACTCTTGGGATAAGTTTGAAATAGGCCCAAGTAGATCAGTGCTCTACACTACCTAAAAAAAGTTTATTATTTATAATTATATGCTGGATCGAGTTGTATATCAGAATGCTGTTTTCACATTACAGCTGAACAAATATCTGTTATTCATACTGAAAAAGGGTTTTCTTAGTTCATAGCAGCAGACCTTAGCAGGAATTGTACACATAGAAAACCTAGGTGGAACTGTTACATAAGCTGACCCAATTGAATGTGCTAACAGAATTCATTAAAAATGTATCTGATGAATTCTGCTAGATGAAAGCACTCACAGGGAAACTCAGTAAACTGGCCAGTATTAAGAAGCAGTTCGATTGCCTGTCATTTTTATTTCAATCTTTTAGATAACATTTTTTGGAAAGGGGGTGGTTTATGAGAATTTCACTGCAGACTGATCAAGAATTTGAGAGGATCTACCAAGTGATCGAATTTTCTTTTCTTGACTTCATTTCTTTTGCTAGATATTGCATATGTGGTGAAGTCCTATCTAATAATAGTCCACAATTTGTAAGTCAAGAATTTAATAATTTTGCTAAACACTGGGAATTTAAATATAACTTCTTCTAGACATGTATAAAGTAATGGCCAAGCAGGGGGAGTGAACAAGATAATTAAAAATGTTATGACACAGTATGGAAGTTCTTAGAGTCTGCTTATTTATACAACACCATATAGAAATTCACACTTTCAGCGTTATAATTCTCTTTCCATCACAATTACTGAAGGGCAGATGTCTTAAAACTACTGACTTCTTATTCTTTGCTAATACCAGGAAAATGAAAGAAATGACATAGTGCAGCCATTCAGTTTCTTCTTCTTTAATGAGAAAATCTACATCTGTGCACGTCAGGGTACATGCATCACAGTGCATCTGTTGTCTGTGTGTGTGTCACAGATTTAAACATTGTAACCTCAGTATATGTGTCACAGATTTAAACACTGGAACTTCATGCTTTCATGTAGAACATGAACCTGAGCCATGGAACTAGAATTGCGATCTAACTACTGCTAATGCCTGAAACTGAGGATTACACTGTTGGAAACAAATGAGCAGCCATGGAACTGAGAAGTGCTGCCATGAGAGAGGTGAGATGATTGCCATATGTGCATGTGTGTGTATGTGTAATGACCTAGTCAGCTACAGCAGGTTAGTTAATTAACTTGCTTAGGCTCAAATCCTTTACCTCGGTTACAGGAGACAAGAACCTGAATCCTCTACATCAAATACCAGACTACATCAAGGATGCATTTTCAAGCAATTGTGAACTTCAGTGGAAAAGAAGTTTACTGTTGCTCATGCCGTCTGTTTTCAATTTGCCACTGTTTTGTTTAGCAGATGGCCGTCATTGTGCTATAGAATTTAAAAACATTGCTAGTAGCACAGCAGGTAGCATACTTGCCTTTGATGTAGACGCCACTTTGTAGATGGATTGCTGATACTGCAGGGCACTTTAAGGGGGGAAGGAGGTGCTGCACTCCTGAGTTTGTCCTCCTTTGGGTGAGAAGTCTATTAACCAGTTGTCAGTTTGCTAGCCACTCCCTGTTGCAATACTACCAAGTTAGCGATATATATATATTTTTTTAATGTAACAGAGGCACTTTATTCTTCAAGGGCAACAGACACTGAAATGTAGCAAATAAAACAATACCGCCAGATAAAGCACTCTTATTAAAGTCCAAATAGCTAAGTAAAAAATAATAATAAAGAGTGCACCATATGAGGCCAAGCTGAATAAAACTCCAAGGCTCTTCAGATGAAATCAGTAATCCACGTTTATTGGAAAACAGACACAAAAACTGCAGTGGTATAAGCACTTTCGCGTTGCTTCTCAACGCTTCTTCAGATATAAATGCAATAAAAACCCCCTTCCCTTTATATAAAAAACTTGATGACATCACAACATTCATTAAAACAATTAAACAGTTAAAGCAGTATAACTTGATAAAACATTATTAATAAAATTATTAATAAAAAATATATAAATAAATGTTATTTCTAATGTTTAAAGGGCCTATATGTTAGAAAAGGCTTAATGGATAACCTTTCATTGAGCCCAAATCTATGGGCTTGTAGTTTCATTATCCACTTGCCCTCCCTTTCCTCTGTTCTATTTTTTAAATTACCCAACCTTTTCCCTGTGTTTGTTAGGGCCATGCTGGTGAAACATAAACTGTCTGAACGTGTAATTTATAGGTACATGTTACTCTTAGAGATTGTTTTAGAAAATAATGTCCTTTGTTATAAAGATAAATATTTTTTACAAACCAAAGGGGTAGCAATGGGTACCCCTTGTGCCAACGCCTATGCTAATTTGGTGTTGGCACAATGGGAGAACTGTTTTGTTTTAAACAAAGATTCATTTTTCATTAACCATCTTGTATTCTACAATAGATTTGTATACGATGTGTTTTTGTTGTGGAGGGGAACTGTCGAACAACTTTTAACTTTTGTAGCTTACCTCAATAATACCACAGATTTTCTTAGTTTTGAGTGCACTTATTCTTTTGATACCATTGGTTTTTTGGATGTCAAAGTCATTAACAGCTATCAGGGCTTTGACACCGAACTCTATAGAAAAGATTGTTGGAGAAATAATTTATTACATCGAGAAAGTATGCACCCTAGGCATATATATAATAACATCATTACTAATCAAATGGTTAGAGTGTCCAAACTAACATCACAAACAACAGCATATCATAAACATAAACAGAATCTGGCTGAGAATTTTTTATCCAGAGGTTACAATAAAAGACAAGTATTCGAAGCCATTTCATTGGGTGATTCACATAGATAATCGGATGGAGCACCTCTCATCAATAGAACATACAGACACTCACAGCCTTTTAAATGCAGAAATAGTGACAACCACAGTAGGATTGTCATTCCCTTTACCAACAGGAACAACAATATCTTAAATGTATTTAGGAAACATTGGAGCATCCTAATGGCTGATGACACGATCAGTTCCTTAGTTGATACAAGACCTAGAGTGGCATACAGGAATATGCCCTCATTAAACAGGTTATTATGTTATGACCGAGGTCATTTTAACACACCCCAGAGTCACAAAATAGGCACTTTTCCTTGCTACACCTGTAATCAATGTAAACATGTATCTACTTCTGATACTTTCACACATCCTATAACCAATAAGAGATATCTATTTAAACACTACGCCACCTGCAAATCTATGAATTTAGTATACGTAGCAACGTGTAAAGTTTGCATGAAGTTCTATGTGGGCATGACAACTAGGTCGCTACGAGAGCGAATAAGAGAGCATGTTTATGCTATCAGCAAAAGCAATATTACAAATGCTCTCGCGAAACACATAGTAGAACTGGGAAGCACACATAGTTTTAGTTTTCAAGTCTTGGAATTAGTTAACACAGGGAAAAGGTTGGGTAATTTAAAAAATAGAACAGAGGAAAGGGAGGGCAAGTGGATAATGAAACTACAAGCCCATAGATTTGGGCTCAATGAAAGGTTATCCATTAAGCCTTTTCTAACATCTAGGCCCCTTAAACACTAGAAATAACATTTATTTATATATTTTTTATTAATAATTTTATTAATAATGTTTTATCAAGTTATACTGCTTTAACTGTTTAATTGTTTTAATGAATGTTGTGATGTCATCAAGTTTTTTATATAAAGGGAAGGGGGTTTTTATTGCATTTATATCTGAAGAAGCGTTGAGAAGCAACGCGAAAGCGCTTATACCACTGCAGTTTTTGTGTCTGTTTTCCAATAAACGTGGATTACTGATTTCATCTGAAGAGCCTTGGAGTTTTATTCAGCTTGGCCTCATATGGTGCACTCTTTATTATTATTTTTTACTTAGACACTGAAATGTAGATGAAACAATGAAATATAAAGTTGTTTGCCAGCAGCATCTTCTTCATTAGTTACAGATCTCTGTAATTTGGAATTATTCAGATGACTTTTACTTCTGCAGAGGTTGTGCATATTGAGTGATATTTGTGGATTGTAATGACAGAAGTTTGAGGGGCCTTTTAAGGTTGAAATGTTCTGAAATGGGTAGTTTTGATTTATACATTTTCTTTCATTGCTTACTGGAAAAATGTTCAGAAACAGAAATTTAAAACACACTCTAACAAGTCGTGCCATATTATACAAGGAATATAATTTAATACAGTCAGGAAGGTGAATCAAAGAACACATGCATGTATGCATGGCCCTAAATATTTGTGCAAGGGGGCTGTGGAAATAGCCCAAAGATAAACTTAATCTGCCACTGGCCAGATGCATTTTTTTGAATGTGGGTTTCAATGCACTTTCAATGAATGTGAGTATCAAGGCCAGAAAAGTTCACTGTTGTTCTTGCTAAGTCTGTTTTCATTGTGATTGTATTGTTTTGTTTAGCAAACGGTTGTGTTTGTGCTATCAAATCTGAAATAAAAGTTTTAAATGAAATCCTAATATCTGTAATCATTGCAGAAGTAAAGAATAAGAAAACAGTTTGCAGACTAACCATTTTGAACAGTGTATATGGTAACTGGAGTGAAACAGCCAAGTGATGGGACACTAGAATGGCTGCCAGGTGGGGGGGGGGGTCCTGATCCATTACCCTGTCTAGGGCCCCATTTGACCATGATCCAGCTCTGATAGTAATGAAAATGTCATTGTGAAAACTGCTTAGAGTGATGCTTTGCTTAGTCTTATTCTGAAATAAGACATTGTTTTAGAGAGTTCATGGGAAAATAAATTATATGTAGACAATATTTAAGATATTTGAGACTGAAAGTGTGTGTGTGTGTGTGTGTGTGTGTGTGTGTGTGTGTGTGTGTGTGTGTGTGTGTGTATATATATATATATATATATATATATTTGTGTGTGTCTCTGTATATAGATATGTATATATATATATATATATATATACATACATACGTATATACATTATATATATATATATATATATATATATGCATGTGTCTACATATTTGTGTGTGTGTGTGTTTAGTGGAGGGTATCAGAGGTACAGCCCTCAATGCAAACATCCCTTATAAAAATTATTTTGCTGAATTTTTTATGTTATCTTGATTATGGTTTACAGTCAAATGATTCTGGCATTTTTTGATAGAGAATTTGTGACTCAATTTCAAAACTGTCAGACATTGATTAGGGAGAATGTATAAAATAACTGCATCTATGATGCATTTTCTTCAAATTCATTACTGATGTTTCTAAATTTCCCATTCTCTTGACCTTGTATTGTAATTCATATGACATTCTAATTTAGTTTTGGTATAATTACAGTCCATATAGAATCAATATATTTAACCCTAAATTCCATTTAATTATTTATTGTGTTTTATTTTCATTTTAAGGTAAGGGAAATATGACATATGTGTACATATCATGGGTATCAAATTAGGGACTAATAGGTCACATGTGGTCTGCAAACACACCTGATGCAGGTGTGAATATCTTTTATTCATGTATTCGTTCATGCATTCATTTTATCTTACTTACTCTATCCTCTGCAGGGTTATGGGTCTAGTGGGAAGCACCAAGACTCTAAATAGAATAAAGAAAGTATTCAAAGAATGAATGAATACCTTCTTACTTCCCCCTCTGTCAGTTAGCAAGAGGACATGACTAGCCAGTCAGTCCCTGCCATATAACTAAGTGAGGGAATCAGATCTCACTGCTTATCCTGTGAGCTGTAGTCATTTTACTAGATATGTCATGTGAGCAGATGCTCCAGTCTTCAGAGACTTGTTTTTTTTCTCTTGCATGTAGTTTTATTTTTATAAATACTGCCAAGACATTGGATATTTACTCTGGTTCTCAGGGTGAGGAGGTGCGGAATAAGAGAAGCAAGTTGGCATATTACTCTGGCCATCATTTCTTTCATTTTCTTTGAGATCACACATTTAATATGTTCACAGAAGTTGCTGTCTTTGGCAGTAGAATGTGTGTGAAAGTAATTCAGTGACAATAAGCCAGTCACTGTTATGACCTGGTATAGGGCCATACCTGTTTCTTATCGAGATGAAATACACTTCTGTGGACACTCACTTTCTTCACAATTTGACATCAGAGGAGTACACAGATGGTGATTACCTTTGGGGCAGACTATGTGTAAAAATAATGAGCAGGTACATGGTCACTACTATGTGGTCTTGATATGGCTTGATATCCTTCATACAGTGGTCAATGTATATGTATGTGAGTGAGCAACGAGCTGAAAAACAAATCATTGTGTCATTATGCCTTTCATTTTTTTCACAAAAACATTAGAAGTGTATATCGAAAGTGGCTATCTCTTTTATTGGTCAGTCACTGTGTAAAAGCAAATGACAGTTACATAATTATCACTGATATCTTGTTGAGAGGCAACATATGTCTCTGATACTACTTAGATAAAGTACATTACTGTGACTATTTTACTTATCTAACTTCATGAAATTCAAAGCCGTTACTCCTTTTTAGAAAGGACACATTCTACTGGGACAGTGTGTGTGGAATGAATTGAAGCTAGTGTTTCTTGTATTTTTAGAGAAAAAAGTGAAGACACAACTCATGATGTGACTTTCAGGTTGTTACTTTGTTATTGTTATAATCTTATGGCTTATCTAAATATTTTTAGATTCCGTTGACATCACACATACAAACACACTTGATTTTTTCCCCCTCACACGTGGCTAGTATATAACACATATAATCATAAATATATTTTTCTTTCATCACATACGAACTAAAAGCAATTTTTATTTGTCTCTAAAAGTGATGTTTCATTGCACCATTCCTTACGGTTCCATTACTAGAATTGTTAAACTTGTCTTATATTGCCATGCAGCCTTTGTTTATATCTGAGTTTGAAACCCCCTAATATATAGCAAGATAGCTTTAAGTAAAAGTTATACCCTAAGAGTGGGTATCTTTGTGATGATTGGAGGAAGATGGGCTAAGGCTGCCAGCATAGTCAAATATAATTTGATACATAATTCTATCAATTGTATAAATAAATGTAAAGTACAGGCTTGTTTTTTTTAAATGAAAGAAAACACTGTAAAATGTGAACTTCAAGATTGTTGCAACATTGCCATCTGCTGTAAGGAAAACCAACCCAAGCATTTCAAATCTGTCTTTTGAAGTTGAAAAGATCTTATGAATCTCTTTGATGTTTTACAAGTCAGCTCCAGTGAGTCTGGATGAAGGTTTTATGCCCACTGTTTTAAGGTTAAAGTTAAGGGACAGAATTTACATGCGGAAGGTGCTTTATTGCTCTGGTTTCTGCTAGAGTGTATATGTGAAATACCTTTTATTGTTGTGGTCTCCTGAGCAGGTGACAGCTTGCTAAATAATGCAGTTTGTGGCCTGGGAACTCCAGACTAAGTATCAAAATGATGTAATTTGGGAGGGCCTTAGAGAGCTGGTGGTTAGTGTTTAAAAATTATTGCTGAGTGAGAGACTGGGGAGCATTTTGATCTTGGACATCCAACCCAGCACTGCTTATGCTTTATGTATGTAAGTAGGATTATAGCACTGTGTTTTCTCTTAAGATTAGCTAAAGATTAGAAAGTTAGATTGTGTTTTTCTTTGACATCAGACCTGTCCTACTGTATTATTTTATGTTTCTGTGTGATCACTGAACTCTTAGATATCTCTGTGGTGTAGTAGTATTGTCTTGTGTTTTAATTATTTATTATTCTATATTTTAAAAACCTTTACCTGTGGCTGGTTTGTGTAGAGAAGTAGGCTCTGGAATACATTGCAAATGTATAGAGGTTCTCGTAATATGCTACTCTAATAAGCCTTAGACTTAATAGTCACATTACCAATTGAATAATAATATTGCACAGTAATAATTGGACACCCTTTCAAGGACCTTTGGGTAGCTGATAATTATATTAAGCTGGTGGTGGCAGTAATTACTATGGTATAGTTTGGGTAAAGGGTCACAGCTGGAGAAACTGTGCCAGCCTTTCCCAGGAGTGTCTGTGAAGTTGTATAAATACTTATCTCAAAATGTGGATGTGTGTCAGCTACCTGGGCAGGGACACAAAGCACTGGTTGGACAGAGAAGGTACTGGAGGTTAGCTTGCCAGCTAGGCTGAGATCTGGTCCCTATAGCTGTGCCAGTGGGGAGTCTTATTGGGGACCTGGTGAACAAGGGAGCAATCAGCCCCAGACTGACTGTGATCTCTGTGTGCACTTAAGGGAAATTGTACTTTACTGTGTGTATTAGTTATCCTTTCCTCCTCTAGGAGAAGACCTCCCTGGTGTTAGTGGTGAGGATTGAGGCTCCTTGATTGCTGGGCCAGGGCATGGTTGTCACATATTGGTGGTTGTGGTTGGGATATCCTATCACATATTGGTTTGCTGTGGTGGCATCCACATCACATATTGATTAGTTGGCAAACACTAATTGGCTTGTAGTGGTGTGGGTAGAGCGAATTCCTGTAGCTTATGTACAGTGATATCTAAAAACTTTGTTTTGTACTCTAAAACAGCCATGTAGTGTATACTCAGAGTTCAGATCACAGTTGTTTTATTTCTTTTGTTAGCTTAGTGTTAGTCAAGGTGAGAAGGCAGTATGTCAGCAGAGGAGTATGGAAAGCTGACAAGAAGCCAGCTGGCGGAGATGTGTCAGGCTAGGGGTCTGGTGCATGGAAACCTGACTAAGGCGGACCTGATTACAGCCTTGGTTACAGTTGCATCAGACAACAGCAGCCTGGAGGACAATCAGACTAATAGTGGAGATACAATATCCTCGGAGAATGGACAGATCAACCTTTCTGCAGTGGACTTAAAAATCCAGCTGGAGCTAAAGAGACTTGAGTTGGATGCCAGGCATATGGAATTAGAAGCAGCTGAGAAAATGAGGAGTCTACAAGCTGAGGAAAATGAATGGCAAAGGAGGCATGAGAGGGAAATGTTGACTCTTCGCCAGAGTCATGGAGGTAATGGGAAAGGGAGTAACCGGACCCCAGAAGCACAAAAGGTCAGTACATTTCTTCCACAGTTTAAAGAGGGGGATAATTTTGATAGCTTCATTCATATGTTTGAGTGGATATATAAACAGTATGAAGTTGACCAAGGGCTCCGGGTAAGGTTCCTGTCCCCCTTACTCAATGGTAAAACTGTAACTTCTTTAGCAAAAATGCATGACACTGACTGTTTTGAATATACTGCTGTAAAAAGACACTTGTTGGAATGTTTTAAGCTACCACCTGAAATGTATAGGAAAAGGATTTGTGAGCATAGACGCAAGGCAGATGAAAATGTATGTGAATATGTTGCTGAACTGAGCACTTATTTTCATAGCTGGGTGAGTGGATGTCAGGTCACCACTTTTGAAGGGCTGGTAGATCTTTTGGTAGGGGAACAAGCCCTTAGCACTTTGCCTGAGGACACGAGTATCTGGTTAGTTAATAGACAATGTGCTACTTCAGATGAGTTGGGGAGGAAGGGAGACCTATACCTAGCAAGCAGGGCAGCCCTGCACAGGAAAGGGACCCCCAGTACTGCTCATGTGACTAAAGGAACCCATGGTGAACAGCATAGACTGCCCCAACAGAATCCACCAGTAGGAGGGGAAGCCACAAGTCCAGGTATACATCCAGGATCTAGGGTTACATGTTTTGAATGCAACCATTTGGGCCATGTGGCATACAGATGTCCACGGAGGCAAGGTGGGGAACCAAAGGTGAGGGAGCCAGTAAGTGGGAAAGACAAAATGCCAACAGTGGGTTGTCTTGAGACAACAGGGTATGGAACTACCATCCAGTAGATGTCCTGAGAGGGAAGGATTTGAATGAGGCAGTATTATGTACTTGTGCAGTTACATGCAGTGAGGCTAGGAGACCAGCATGTGGGTCTGGTAGCCTGGGGAAACCCAGACAGACTGCATACTTGCAGCCAGGACTGCTGAGGTGGTTACTTCAAGGAGTGAGCTATGCTGTAGCAGTGAGACTGAATATGAGCCACAGCTGCTTGTGGGTACTGATGTTCCCTTGGACAGGATAACTGCAAAGGTAGAGGTGAGTAGTAGTTCTCAGGCTGACAATGAGGCGCCGCTGTCAGAGGATGCCAGACTTCCTGTGGAAGGGGAGCTGGGAAGGGTTACAGAGAGAAACTTGAGACAGGCTCAGCTCTCAGACCCTACATTGCAAGGCCTGAGGCAGGTAGCTAGGGAGGCACCTGATTCTCAAGGGAAGAGGGAATCTGTATACTGGAACAAAGGGTTACTGTACAGAGAGTGGACCCCTGAGGGAGGACTAGAAGGTGAGAGAGTACAGCAGTTGGTAATGCCTAGAGCTTACCATCTGGCGCTTCTAGCCTGAGCCCATGATATTCCCTTTGCAGGTCATAATTGCATAAAATGTACAAAGAGGCATATTATGCAAAACTTCTATTGGCCTGGAATTTCCAGAGATGTAACTGGGTACTGCAGGACCTGTGAGCAGTGCCAAAAGATAGGCAAGGCAGGAGACAAGGTGAGAGCTCCTTTGATGCCTTTGCCAGTGATTGAGGAGCCATTTCAGAGGGTAGCTATGGATATTGTGGGTCCTCTGAGTACCTCAAGTACCACAGGAAAAAAGTATATCCTAATGATTGTAGATTATGCCACACGATACCCTGAGGCAGTGGCTTTGTCCTCCATTGAGGCCGAGAAGGTGGCGAATGCTTTCCTAGAGATTTTCAGCAGGATGGGTTTCCCAAAGGAAATACTGTCTGACAGAATTGCCAATTTTATGTCAGGCCTGCTGGCTTGTCTGAGGAAGTCCTGTGGGGGTGAAGCACATGAAGACCACCCCCCTGCCATCACCAGACTAATGGTCTTGTTGAGAGGTTAAACTCTGCAATCAAGTCCATGCTACAGGCATTTGCAGATCAGTTTAAGAGGGAGTGGGACAAATATATGCCCCATCTGTTGTTTCCTTACAGAGAGGTTCCCCAGGAATCCACAGGTTTTTCACCCTCTGAGTTGCTGAATGGGCATAGGGTGAGGGGGAAGGCTAGTGTGAGTCTCACATGGAGTCTATTGTGGCATCTCTCCTGAACCTCAGGACAAGGCTCAGGAAACTCATGGGCCTGACCCAGTGGAACCTGGCAGACGCCCAACAACAGAAAAAGGTGTGGTATGACAGGAATGCCCGAGCTAGAGAGTATGCTGTGGGGCAGCAGGTGATGCTTCTCATTCCTGTCAAACACAAGTTGCAAGCAGCTTGGGAGGGACCCTACAAGTTAGTAAGAAAGGTAAGTGATGTTAAGTACATGGTGGAACTGCTAGGCAGAAGGCAGGGGCACAAATTGCACCATGTTAACATGATGAAACCTTACCATGATAAGGAGGCCCTTGTGCTGAGTATTTGCAGTGGTTTGCAGGAGGAGTCTGTGAGAGATGTTTTGACTGATCTCCTCAGTGAGGCTCGGGCTGACACCTCGGTGGAAGGGGTAGCAATGTCCCAGCAGCTATCTCCTACCCAGGTTTGAGAAATCCGAGCAGTTTTGCAGGAGTTTGGGGGCATGTTCACCGGGAAACCAGGGAGCACCCACCTGGTGCAGCACCAGGTGGATACAGGTCCCCAAAGGCCTATCAGGCAGACCCCTTATAGGGTGCGTGAGAGAGTCAAACAGGCTCTGAGCGAAGAGGTACAGGAGATGTTGGAACTAGGGTGAATCAGGAGTCCAACAGTCCCTGGGCCTCCCCAGTGGTACTGGTGCCAAAGAAGGATGGCAGCACCAGGTGCTGTGTGGATTACAGGAAATTAAATAGTCACACAGAGGCAGATGCTTACCCCATGCCTAGGACAGATGAGGCCCTAGAGCAGCTGGGTGGGGCTAAGTATCTTACAACCATTGATCTTACTGAGGGTTACTGGCAGGTGCCTTTGACTCCTAGTGCTAGAGATAAGTCAGCCTTTGTGACTCCTTTTGGCTTGTATGAGTTCACAAAGATGTGCTTTGGGATGAAGAATGCCCCAGCGACTTTCCAGAGTCTGATAGATCATATCTTAGCAGGAGCAGGAGGATTTGCCCTTGATTACATGGATGATATTTCTATCTACAGCCATTCCTGGCAAGAGCACCTTCAGCATGTCAGGGAGGTGCTGGGCAGACTACAGAGAGCAGGGTTGACCATTAAGCCGAACAATTGTCAGGTGGGTATTGCAGAGGTCTCCTACCTAGAACATAGAGTGGGGAGTGGTAAGATAAGGCCAGAACCTGCCAAAGTGGGAACCATTCAGGCATGGCCTGCACCTGTTACCTAAAAGCAGGTGAGGGCATTCTTAGGGACAGCAGGGTACTATAGAAAGTTTGTTCCCAATTATAGTACCATAGCTGCTTCCCTCACAGACCTGACAAGGAAGAACAGGCCTGATAAGGTAGTGTGGACCCTAGCATGTGAGCAGACATTTCAGAAGTTTAAGGAAGCTTTGGGAGGACCCCCTGTGTTAGCCAGTCCAGACTATAGCAAATAATTTGTTGTGCAGGTGGATGCTTCATACTATGGGTTGGGGGCTGTACATAGCCAGATTTCTTCAGAGGGAGAAGAGCATCCAGTGGTTTATCTCAGACATAGGCTGCAACCCAGGGAGGAATGCTATGCAGCGGTAGAAAAGGAATGTCTAGCCATAGTGTGGGCACTACAAAAACTTCAGCTTTATCTGTATGGAAGAAAATTCACTGTGATGACAGATCACAACCCTCTAACATGGTTAAACAGAGCCAGTCAGCAAACTGCCAAGTTGCTAAGATGAAGCCTGGGGTTGCAAGCATATGGTATGTCAGTGCAGCACTGCAGTGTGAGTAGCAATGCCAATGCAGACGGGCTGTCAAGACAGGGAATGGGGTGAGGTACACCCAGATAGACCTGACACTCTCAAGCGATGTTTCTCATGGGACACTTTAAAAACTTGCTTGAGTTCCCCGGGAGAAAGAGATGTGAAGATTGGAGGAAGATGGGCGAAGGCTGTCAGCCTAGTCAAACAGAATTTGATACATAACTCTATCGATTGTATAAATAAATGTAAAATACAGGCTTGTATTTTTAAATGAAAGAAAACACCGTAAAATGTGAACTTCAAGACTGTTGCAACATTGCCATCTGCTGTAAGGAAAACCAAGCCAAACATTTCAAATGTGTCTTTTGAAGTTGAAAAGATCTTATGAATCTCTGTTTTACAAGTCAGCTCCAGTGAGTCTGGATGAAGGCTTCAGGCCCATTGTTTTAAGGTTAAAGTTAAGGGCCAGAATTTACATGTGGAAGGTGCTTTATTGCTCTGGTTTCTGCTAGAGTATATATGTGAAATGCCTTTTATTGTTGTAGTCTCCTGAGCAAGTGTTAGCTTGCTAAATAATGCAGTTTGTGGCCTGGGAACTCCAGACTAAGTGTCAAAATGATGTAATTTGGGAGGGCCTTAGAGAGCTGTTGGTTAGTTTTTAAAAACTATTGTTGAGTGAGAGACTGGGGAGAATTTTGATCTTGGACATCTAACCCAGCATTGCTTATGCTGTATGTATGTAAGTAGGATTATAGCACTGTGTTTTCTCTTAAGATTAGCTAAAGATTAGAAAGTTAGATTAAGTGTTTTTCTTTGGCATCAGACCTGTCCTACTGTATTATTTTAAGTTCATGTGTGATCTCTGAACTCTTAGATATCTCTGTTGTGTAGTAGTATTGTCTTGTGTTTTTAATTATTTATTATTAAATATTTTAAAACCCTTTACCTGTGGCTGGTTTGTGTAGAGAAGTAGGCTCTGGAGTACATTGCATATTTATAGAGGTTATCGTAATAGGCCACTCTAATAAGCCTTAGACTGAATAGTCACATTACCAATTGGATAATAATATTGCACAGTAATAATTGGACATCCTTTCAAGGGCCTTTGGGGAGCTGATAATTATATTAAGCTGGTGGTGGCAGTAATTACTACCGTATAGTCTGGGTAAAGGGGCACAGCTGGAGAATCTGTGTCAGCCTTTCCCAGGAGTGTATGTGAAGTTGTATAAATACTTATCTCAAAGTGTGGATGTGTGTCAGCTACTTGGGCAGGGACACAAAGCACTGGTTGGACGGAGAGGGTACTGGAGGTTAGCTTGCCAGCCAGGCTGAGATCTGGACCCTATAGCGGTTCCAGTGGGGAGTCTTATTGGGGACCTGGTGAGCATAGGAGCAACCAGCCCCAGACTGACTGTGATCTCTGTGTGCACTTAAGGGAAATTGTACTTTACTGTGTGTATTAGTTATCCTTTCCTCTTCTAGGAGAAGACCTCCCTGGTGTTAGTGATGAGGATTGAGGCTCCTCGATTGCTGGGCCAGGGCACCGTTGTCGTATATTGGTGGCAGTGGTTGGGATATCCTATCACATATTGGTTTGCTGTGGTGGCATCCACATCACATATTGATTAGTTGGCAAACACTAATTGGCTTGTAGTGGTGTGGGTAGAGTGAATTCCTGTAGCTTATGTACAGTGATCTCTAAAAATTTGTTTTGTAATCTAAAACAGCCACGTAGTGTATACTCAGAGTTCAGATCACAGTTGTTTTATTTCTTTTGTTAGCTTAGTGTTAGTCAAGGTGAGAAGGCAGTATGTCAGCAGAGGAGTATGGAAAGCTGACAAGAAGCCAGCTGGCGGAGATGTGTCAGGCTAGGGGTCTGGTGCATGGAAACCTGACTAAGGCGGACCTGACTGCAGCCTTGGTTACAGCTGCATCAGAAAACAGCAGCCTGGAGGACAGTCAGACTGATAGTGGAGATACAATATCCTTGGAGAATGGACAGCTCAACCTTTCTGCAGTGGACTTAAAAATCCAGCTGAAGCTAAAGAGACTTGAGTTGGAGGCCAGGCATATGGAATTAGAAGCAGCTGAGAAAATGAGGAGTCTACAAGCTGAGGAAAATGAATGGCAAAGGAGGCATGAGAGGGAAATGTTGACTCTTCGCCAGAGTCATGGAGGTAATGGGAAAGGGAGTAACTGGACCCCAGAAGCACAAAAGGTCAGTACATTTCTTCCACAGTTTAAAGAGGGGGATAATTTTGATAGCTTCATTCATATGTTTGAGTGGATATGTAAACAGTATGAAGTTGACCAAGGGCTCTGGGTAAGGTTCCTGACCCCCTTACTCAATGGTAAAACTGTAACTTCTTTAGCAAAAATGAATGACACTGACTGTTTTGATTATACTGCTGTAAAAAGACACTTGTTGTAATGTTTTAAGCTACCACCTGAAATGTATAGGAAAAGGATTTGTGAGGATAGATGCAAGGCAGATGAAAATATATGTGAATATGTTGCTGAACTGAGCACTTATTTTCATAGCTGGGTGAGTGGATGTCAGGTCACCACTTTTGAAGGGCTGGTAGACCTTTTGGTAAGGGAACAAGCTCTTAGCACTTAGCATGCCTGAGGACATGAGGATTTGGTTAGTTAATAGACAATGTGCTACTTCAGAGGAGTTGGGGAGGAAGGGAGACCTATACCTGGCAAGCAGGGCAGCCCTGCACAGGAAAGGGATCCCCAGTACTGCTCATGTGACTAAAGGAACCCATGGTGGACAGCATAGACTGCCCCAACAGAATCCACCAGTAGCAGGGGAAGCCACTAGTCCAGGTATATGTCCAGGAGCTAGGGTTAAATGTTTTGAATGCAACCAGTTGGGCCATGTGGCATACAGATGTCCACGGAGGCAAGGTGGGGAACCAAAGATGAGGGAGCCAGTAAGTGGGAAAGACAAAATGCCAACAGTGGGTTGTCTTGAGACAACAGGGTATGGAACTACCATCCTGCAGATGTCCTGAGAGGGAAGGATTTGAATGAGGCAGTACTATGTACTTGTGCAGTTACATGCAGTGAGGCTAGGAGACAAGCATGTGGGTCTGGACACATGGGGAAAACCAGACAGACTGCATACTTGCAGCCAGGACTGCTGAGGTGGTTACTTCAAGGAGTGAGCTACGCTGTAGCAGTGAGACTGAATATGAGCCACAACTGCTTGTGGGTACTGATGTTCCCTTGGACAGGGTAACTGCAAAGGTAGAGGTGAGTTGTAGTTCTCAGGCTGACAATAAGGCACCGCTGTCAGAGGATGCCAGACTTCCTGTGGAAGGGGAGCTGGGAAGGGTTAGAGAGAGAGACTAGAGACAGGCTCAGCTCTCAGACCCTACATTGCAAGGCCTGAGGCCGGTAGCTAGGGAGGCACCTGATTCTCAAGGGAAGAGGGAATCTGTATACTGGAACAAAGGGTTACTGTACAGAGAGTGGACCCCTGAGGGAGGGCTAGAAGGTGAGAGAGTACAGCAGTTGGTAATGCCTAGAGCTTACCATCTGGCGCTTCTAGCCTGAGCCCATGATATTCCCTTTGCAGGTCATATGGGCATAAAACATACAAAGAGGCATATTATGCAAAACTTCTATTGGCCTGGAATTTCCAGAGATGTAACTGGGTACTGCAGGACCTGTAAGCAGTGCCAAAAGATAGGCAAGGCAGGAGACAAGGTGAGAGCTCCTTTGATGCCTTTGCCTGTGATTGAGGAGTCATTTCAGAGGGTAGCTATGGATATTGTGGGTCCTCTGAGTACCTCAAGTTCCACAGGAATAAAGTATATCCTAATGATTGTAGATTATGCTACACAATACCCTGAGGCAGTGGCTTTGTCCTCCATTGAGGCTGAGAAGGTGGCAAATGCTTTGCTAGAGATTTTCAGCAGGATAGGTTTCCCAAAGGAAATACTGTCTGACAGAAGTGCCAATTTTATGTCAGGCCTGCTGGCTTGTCTGAGGAAGTCCTGTGGGGGTGAAGCACATAAAGACCACCCCCTACCATCACCAGACTAATGGTCTTGTTGAGAGGTTAAACTCTGCAATCAAGTCCATGCTACAGGCATTTGCAGATCAGTTTAAGAGGGAGTGGGACAAATATATGCCCCATCTGTTGTTTGCTTACAGAGAGGTTCCCCAGGAATCCACAGGTTTTTCACCCTTTGATTTGCTGTATGGGCATAGGGTGAGGGGGAAGGTTGGTGTGAGTCTCACATGGAGTCTATTGTGGCATCTGTCCTGAACCTCAGGACAAGGCTCAGGGAACTCATGGGCCTGACCCAGGGGAACCTGGCAGAAGCCCAACAACAGAAAAAGGTGTGGTATGACAGGAATGCCCGAGCTAGAGAGTATGCTTTGGGGCAGCAGGTGAAGCTTCTCATTCCTGTCAGGCACCAGTTGCAAGCAGCTTGGGAGGGACCCTACAAGTTAGTAAGAAAGGTAAGTGATGTTAAGTACATGGTGGAACTGCTAGGCAGAAGGCAGGGGCACAAATTGCACCATGTTAACATGATGAAACCTTACCATGATAGGGAGGCCCTTGTGCTGAGTATTTGCAGTGGATTGCAGGAGGAGTCACTGATCTCCTCAGTGAGGCTCGCGCTGACACCTCGGTGGAAGGGGTAGCAATGTCCCAGCAGCTATCTCCTACCCAGGTTTGAGAAATCCGAGCAGTTTTGCAGGAGTTTGGGGGCATGTTCACCGGGAAACCAGGGAGCACCCACCTGGTGCAGCACCAGGTGGATACAGGTCCCCAAAGGCCTATCAGGCAGGCCCCTTATAGGGTGCCTGAGAGAGTCAAACAGGCTCTGAGGGAAGAGGTACAGGAGATGTTGGAACTAGGGGTGATTCAGGAGTCCAACAGTCCCTGGGCCTCCCCAGTGGTACTGGTGCCAAAGAAGGATGGCAGCACCAGGTTCTGTGTGGATTACAGGAAATTAAATAGTCACACAGAGGCAGATGCTTACCCCATGCCTAGGACAGATGAGGCCCTAGAGCAGCTAGATAGGGCTAAGTATCTTACAACCATTGATCTTACTGAGGGTTACTGGCAGGTGCCTTTGACTCCTAGTGCTAGAGATAAGTCAGCCTTTGTGACTCCTTTTGGCTTGTATGAGTTCACAAAGATGTGCTTTGGGATGAAGAATGCCCCAGCAACTTTCCAGAGGCTGATAGATCATATCTTAGCAGGAGCAGGAGGATTTGCCCTTGCTTACATGGATGATATTTCTATCTACAGCCATTCCTAGCAAGAGCACCTTCCGCATGTCAGGGAGGTGCTGGGCAGACTACAGAGGGCAGGGTTGACCATTAAGCCGAACAATTGTCAAGTGGGTATTGCAGAGGTCTCCTACCTAGAACATAGAGTGGGGAGTGGTAAGATAAGGCCAGAACCTGCCAAAGTGGGAGCCATTCAGGCATGGCCTGCACCTGTTACCAAAAAGCAGGTGAGGGCATGCTTAGGGACAGCAGGGTACTACAGAAAATTTGTTCCCAATTATAGTACCATAGCTGCTCCCCTCACAGACCTGACAAGGAAGAACAGGCCTGATAAGGTAGTGTGGACCGCAGCATGTGAGCAGGCATTTCAGAAGTTTAAGGAAGCTTTGGGAGGACCCCGTGTTAGCCAGTCCAGACTATAGCAAAGAATTTGTTGTGCAGGTGGATGCTTCATACTATAAGTTGGGGGCTGTACATAGCCAGATTTCTTCAGAGGGAGAAGAGCATCCAGTGGTTTATCTCAGACATAGGCTGCAACCCAGGGAGGAATGCTATGCAGCGGTAGAAAAGGAATGTCTAGCCATAGTGTGGGCACTACAAAAACTTCTTTATCTGTATGGAAGAAAATTCACTGTGATGACAGATCACAACCCTCTAACATGGTTAAACAGAGCCAGTCAGCAAAATGCCAAGTTGCTAAGATGGAGCCTGGGGTTGCAAGTATATGGTATGTCAGTGCAGCACTGCAGTATGAGTAGCAATCCCAATGCAGACGGGCTGTCAAGACAGGGAATGGGGTGAGGTACACCCAAATAGACCTGACACTCTCAAGCGATGTTTCTCATGGGACACTTGAAAAACTTGCTTGAGTTCTCCGGGAGAAAGAGATGTGAAGATTGGAGGAAGATGGGCGAAGGCTGCCAACCTAGTCAAACAGAATTTGATACATAACTCTATCAATTGTATAAATAAATGTAAAATACAGGCTTGTGTTTTTAAATGAAAGAAAACACTGTAAAATGTGAACTTCAAGACTGTTGCAACAATGCCATCTGCTGTAAGGAAAACCAAGCCAAACATTTCAAATGTGTCTTTTGAAGTTGAAAAGATCTTATGAATCTCTGTTTTACAAGTCGGCTCCAGTGAGTCTGGATGAAGGCTTCAGGCCCATTGTTTTAAGGTTAAAGTTAAGGGCCAGAATTTACATGTGGAAGGTGCTTTATTGCTCTGGTTTCTGCTAGAGTGTATATGTGAAATGCCTTTTACTGTTGTAGTCTCCTGAGCAGGTGTTAGGTTGCTAAATAATGCAGTTTGTGGCCTGGGAACTCCAGTGTCAAAATGATGTAATTTGGGAGGGCCTTAGAGAGCTGTTGGTTAGTTTTTAAAAACTATTGTTGAGTGAGAGACTGGGGAGCATTTTGATCTTGGACATCTAATCCAGCATTGCTTATGCTTTATGTATTTAAGTAGGATTATAGCACTGTGTTTTCTTTTAAGATTAGCTAAAGATTAGAAAGTTAGATTAAGTGTTTTTCTTTGGCATCAGACCTGTCCTACTGTATTATTTTAAGTTCATGTGTGATCTCTGAGCTCTTAGATATCTCTGTTGTGTAGTAGTATTGTCTTGTGTTTTTAATTATTTATTATTAAATATTTTAAAAACCTTTACCTGTGGCTGGTTAGTGTAGAGAAGTAGGCTCTGGAGTACATTGCATATTTATAGAGGTTATCGTAATAGGCCACTCTAATAAGCCTTAGACTGAATAGTCACATTACCAATTGGATAGTAATATTGCACAGTAATAATTGGACACCCTTTCAAGGGCCTTTGGGAAGTTGATAATTATATTAAGCTGGTGGTAGCAGTAATTACTACCGTACAGTCTGGGTAAAGGGGCACAGCTGGAGAATCTGTGTCAGCCTTTCCCAGGAGTGTATGTGAAGTTGTATAAATACTTATCTCAAAGTGTGGATGTGTGTCAGCTACTTGGGCAGGGACACAAAGCACTGACTGGACAGAGAGGGTACTGGAGGTTAGCTTGCCAGCCAGGCTGAGATCTGGACCCTATAGCTGTGCCAGTGGGGAGTCTTATCGGGGACCTGGTGAGCATAGGAGCAACCAGCCCCAGAGTGACTGTGATCTCTGTGTGCACTTAAGGGAAATTGTACTTTACTGTGTGTATTAGTTATCCTTTCCTCTTCTAGGAGACGACCTCCCTGGTGATAGTGGTGAGGATTGAGGCTCCTTGATTACTGGGCCAGGGCATGGTCATCACAGTCTTGTATCTATTCTGCAGTAAGTTATGGAAGAAAAGTTTCTGTTAGATGCACATAATATATCTTGCCTTTTTATTTGTCCATTTCTGACAATATATGTACTTAGCTGTATACATATTACATGTTTTTCACAATTTCCACCTCTGTGGAAGACGCACTGCTTTTATAATTCAAACATTTTATGCTTTACTGAAACTTACATTTTTGTAGCTAGATATCTGTTGCAATTATTCCTTCTTCTCTACTATGTACACCAACCATGAATAGAGAAGAATTATACATTTTTATTACTAATTTACTTTTCAGATTCACTGAAGTGTTTTGGCATTCTTCTATGACTGCTGAAAAAGTATACCTTTTTATTACTAATTTGCTCAGCAGCTTCACTAAAGTGCTTTGGCACTCTTCTAACCATGTGTTGATTAACATAATCACTGATATTTTATAGCTTGTTGCCTTTTGCATTCTATGTCTGTTAAATAACTTGCTTGCTGAATGTGCTTTAGTATGCAAATTATTTCTGATTACTAGAATTACTTCTCTTCATTAACTTTTTAAAATGATTTACTTTAACTTTGTTTAGATGCTTGCTGGTGACATTACTGAACATTAGTGCTGTTCTTAGGTTAATTACATTTTTGGCATGATTGTACATTATCTTTTTGTGTTACCTCAACTCCTTCTGCATTTATATATCCACTGTATATTCATTGCAGCTACTGGAGTTTATTTTCCTACAGAACTGCACTGAGCATATGATCACTTAGCTCAGTAACAAAGGAAATATAATTGAAATTAAAAAAGTAATAATAACGTGGCTAAGCTATTAACTGTACAGCTTAGAGTGGGAGGGGAGCTGTTGGCACAGAGAGCTATGATGCTGAAACCCATTATTTTGGAGTTAACATGTTTGCATTTGATTAAAGGCTGCTTCTAAGCAAAATCAAAGCAGGTAGAGTGATGAATGGTTTGAGCTCTAGCACAAAGGGCAGTAAGTTAAAAGTAGGTGGGCTGCGGGAACTGTATGAGACGGTGTACCTGGCAACTCTCCCTAGAGGTATAAGATATAATGTAGTTTTGGCAAAGAGCTAAGGGAGTAAATATCATTTAAGAGTGGTGCAGTGAACATGCACCATGAAGCAAAAGAGCGTGTCCTTGTCATAGCTGGGGGTATGAATAGCGCTGCCCATTGTGAGAAAGTGACTATAAAATGTTACAGGATATCAGTATGTCTAACAAGGATAATCTTTTGCAGGAATGCCCTGTGGGCTCACCTGGTTAACAGTGTATTAAAAAAATAATTAGGTAAACCCACTGAACACAAGTTTCCATTTTCACTGCCAAAATGGGAGCACTGCCTGGTTAAATGACTCGATAAGATCATACAACAGGCAAATGGAAATAGATAATATCTTGACTGACAAATATAAATACTGTGGCTGAAATAGATACAGTCTGGCTGTGGTGCAGAAACCAGAACTGTACAATGTACATAGCACTCCAAAGTTGTGGTGAGAGATGACCCATAAGACTGGTGGATATATGCAAACACACACACACACACACACACACACACACACACACACACACACACACACACACACACACACACACACACACACAAACTGTTCTGTAAGTTTTACTGTTACAGGGTCATGAATAAAAATGGTGCCTTATAGCCCAGTTCAACTACCTCATTAAATGAATAAAAGAAATAAACTGTTGGAGTTAGGGGCACATTGACAAGTGCAGCTTTGCAATTAATGGATCAACACTCTAAGGAAGGGCTGAGTATGATGTGTGCCTGTTCTCTAGGGGAGAGAAATACAAATATATATTATGATAAAAGATATGTATATTAAAATGAGTAAATAAGATTTAATACAGTTACATTTTCCAGTTAAGAACATGGAGGGAAGTTGAGAAGCGAAGATCTCAGATGGAAAGAGGACTAAGTAAATAAACTGTTTTAAATAGAACAGGTGGGTGAGCATGTGAAACATTGTATTTGGAGAAGAGGTAAAAATGATACATGAGAGAAATATCCATTTATTTAAAAGGGATGAGTAAGACACACAGGTTTTCTGGGATGGAAGAGGCAGAGAACCTGAAAAGACATGATCAAATGAAAAGAGAAAAGACTTTTGGTAGGATGGAGTTGTTTTTGGCAAAAGTTCTGGTGTATTATGACAGGGATTTTTTTAGCAATACACAACATAAACAGCAGCTGGGACACACTGAATCTGAGGATAGCTACATGGTTATGGAGAAGCAGGTGAGCAGTCTGCTACCAAAGGGAAAAGCTGTACAACCCAGCCAACCTGACTCCGCACATAGCTTGTTTCTGCTTGTCTGTCATGTGTATTATTTAACATGGAACACATGAAGGCAGGTAACACAGAGGATTAAGGCTTTGAGCATTTCATGAGCTGTTTCATATATTCCAGCGTTTGTTTCTGTCAGCTTCCGTTTGTTAGCTGCCTGACTGAGCAAGACACTTAGACAGACAGTGCTCCAGGGCTGAGTCTGAAAACAGTCCTCTACCTTGGTTAACAGACAAAAAATAAATAACTAAATAGTATGGCATTACAGTGATCCAATATATCACTGACACACTCATAATGCTTTTCATACCTCACAACTTGCAGGATGCCTTAACATTACTAACAAACCTAGCCACCTTTCTTGGCACACACTTTTTTATCTAAAAGCTTGCTTAGCAAGTTTCCTCTTTGAATATGTATATATATATATATATATATATATATATATATATATATATATATATATACATACATACATACACACACAGTGGATAGTTTACACGCCCCTATTAAAATGCAATTTTGTTGTGATATAAAAAATTGAGACCACAATAAATCATTTCAAAACTTTTCCCATCTTTAATGTGACCTATCACCTGTACAATTCAATTGAAAAACAAACAAATCTGTTAGGGGAAAAATATAAAAAATAAAAAATATTCAATAAGCTGGTTGCATAACTGTGCACACCCTTAAACTAATACTTTGTTGAAGCACCTTTTGATTTAATTACAGCATTCAGTCTTCTTTGGTGCACACCTGCCATCAATTAAAGAGACTTTGGTTAACCCCAAATAAAGTTCAGCTGTCCTAGTAGGATTTTCCATGGTTTGCCATGGTTGACAGACAGCTTACAAAGCATCAAAGAGATCTCATTATTGAAAGGTATTGGTCAGGAGAAGGGTACAAAAATAATTCCACAGCATTGGATATACAATGGAACACAATGAACACAGTCATCAAAAAGTGCAGAAAATATGGGACAACAGTGACATTGCAAAGAACTGGACGTCCCTCCAAAATCGATGAAAAGACAAGACTGGTCAGGGAGGCTGCCAAGAGACCTACAGCAAAACTGAAGGAGCTGCAGGACTTTCTGGCAAGTACTGGTTGTGTACTACATGTGACAACAATCTCCTGTATTCTCCATATGTTTGGACTATGGGGTAGGGTTGCGAAATTTTCTTGCACAGAAAAACATCCAGGCCTGGCCAAAATTTGCAAAACAATACATCAAATCTCCTAAAAACATGTGGGAAAATGTGTCATGGTCTGATGAGACCAAGGTTGAACATTTTGGCCACAATTCAAAAAGGTAGGGTTGGCAGAAAAACAACACTTCACATCACCAGAAGAACACCATCCCCACGGTGAAGCATGGTGGTGGCAGTATCATGCTTTGCGGTTGCTTTTCTTCAGCTGGAACTGGGGTTTTAGTAAAGGTGGAGGGAATTACGAATAGTTCCAAATACCAATCACTTTTGGCCCAAAACCTTCTGGAGTCTGCTAGAAAGCTGAAGATGAAGAGGAGTTTCACCTTTCCACACGACAATGACCCCAAGCATCAGCCAAATCAACAAAAGAATGGCTTCACTAGAAGAAAATTAAAGTTTTGGAGTAGCCCAGCCAGAGCCCAGACCTAAATCCAATAGAAAATCTGTGGGATGAACTGGAGGGCTGTGCACAATAGATCCCCTCACAGTCTGACAGATTTGGAGTGTTTTTGCAAGGAAGAATGGACAAATATTGCCAAGTCAAGATGTGCCATGCTGATAGACTCCTATGCAAGAAGACTGAATGCTTTAATTAAATCAAAATGTGCTTCAGCAAAGTATTAGTTTAAGGGTGTGCACATTTATGCAACCAGCGTATTGTATGTTTTTTTATTTTTTTTATATTTTCCCCCCTAACAGGTTTGTTTGTTTTTCAATTGAATTGTACAAATTATAGGTCACATTAAAGGTGGGAAAAGATTTGAAAGGATTTAGTTTGGTCTCATTTTTTATAACACAAAAATGAGGCATTTTAACAGGGGTGCGTACACTTTTTATATCCACTGTATGTATATGTGTGTGTGTGTGTGTGTGTGTGTGTGTGTGTGTGTGTGTGTGTGTATATATATATATATATATATATATATATATATATGTGTGTGTGTGTGTGTATGTATGTATGTACGTATGTGGGTTCCCTTCAGAATCTCAAACTACTGAAATCCCGAATTTTAGTAGCCCGAGACCAGAAGGGCGAAAGTGCAGAATACCGAAACCCCAGAAGCGCAAAATTCAAAATCCCTAAGTTCGGAGATTTTGAATAAGCGGTTCTGGTGTTACGGTGTGTGAGTGGGTGGTTGGAAATAAGTATTTGTGTTCTACAGGTTTAGGGTAGGGGCTTTAGTGTGTGTCTGTGTGTTTTGTTAGTGTGATGTGTGTGTGCGAGGGGAATGTAGCTTGTTTAGTGGTGTTTTTGTGTGTTTGTCTGTGTAGTGCGACCTCAGAGTTAGTCTGTTTAAGTAGGGGGGTGTGGGGGGCGCAGGTGGGCTTGCCCCCTGCTTGTATGTAGGATAGGTGTTTGTGTTTGTGTCTGCGGTATGTTTAGTGTAGAAGTCGTGATTTTAACTTTCGCGCTTCTGGGGTTTCGAGTTTATGGATTTTTGGCTTCATGGTCTCGATATACTGAAATTCAAGATTTCAGTATTTCGAGATTATGAAATTAATCCATATATATATATATATATATATATATATATATGTATATATATATATATATATATATATATATATATATATATATATATATATATTTCTTCCCATTTCCCGTATGAGCCATGTATCATTTTCCAGAGTTGTTTGCAGTTGTCAGATGACTGACATATCTTTGCTGAACAAACAGATGTTCACACTAACTTCAGTTCTGATTAGAGATATGCTAAACTCACAGTGTTCAAGTAAAGCAGTTACCTGGCATCAAACCATCTCTGTCAGTATACTTGGTTTAACCAATGCCCTAAAATGTTTCATTGATGGGCTGTGCATGGTTTGTCACTGGAGGTTCAAACACCTTATTGCTTGATGTTAAGTGATGAGGTGTTCATACCCTTGGTAAACTCCAGCAAAGTGCTGTAGTTCTAGTAAACAGTCAAACCATTCAGCATAGCTCTGCTGTGATCGCTCTGGTGTCTGTCATGTTGTTGCTTGCTTGATTTTTGCAGGAAGGCATAGGAACTGACAGACGTTTGTTTACTTGTGTCTGGCTGCCTGTGTCTTAGTTTTAGCTGTAATGGGCATGCCCTATGTCTTAAGGCTACTGTCAGTTCAGTGCAAGTGAGGGACAGCATACTTCAAACACTGTTGTCAATATGCCCTACCTTACACCTCAGTTCAGCTTTACTAAAAGTTTTTTTTTAACATTTATATCCCATAGACATGAGGAATATAAATAAATACATATTTTTCTTTTATAATTAAAGCTAGAGCCAGTTGTAATAAATGTATCCTATATTAAAATATATGCATTGCAACAAATGTGCTCTGTAACTGTCTGTATCCTGGTCATTCTTATTTGTTGTAAAGTCTGGGCTGAGCCTAGAATAGGTGGAATGTGGTCAGTGCTGTACCCAAGTTAACAAAATAATATATCACCAATAAATGAATAAAGCTGGAGCTGTTGTCAGCTGAATGCAAATATTTCAGCTGCAGTTTTACTTGGAATCTGAGGTCACATTCATAACAAAGTAACAACTAGGTTTTGTACTTCAAACATTTAATCTTTATACTTGAATACCCCAGAGATCATGGAAAAATAAGAGAGCTCATTTCTTTGATCATGTTATAAGCATAAATCAATTGCATATGGTTTGTAAGATCAGTAATGCCAGTGGTTGTTTGCTGAATGTGAGGTTTATGGCACTGATAAAAGGTTTACATGGCTGGCATGTATCAGCGCAGGTAATATTTTTTCTAATAAACTGTCCTTTTTATAGCTTATTAATGAAATGTCCTCAATTAAAATGTAGTATAAGGTGTTAAAATTATACACGAGTGCAAATCTTAACAGACATCAGTAAGCCCCCTCCCATACCATCATTGTTCTGTACACATACATCTCTTCCCAGTCAAGCCAATTCAGTCAGATCTGGACATCATAATATTTTAGTGCTATGATCATGTCTCACAGCTCTAGGATGTGTAGTTCAGTCCTGGCTTCAGACTGCTCTCTGTAAGAAGTTTGCATGTTCCCCCTGTATGTGTGAATTTTCTCCAGACATTGTGGTTAATTTCCACTTTACAAATATGGTGGTCGATTGGCTACAATAAGTTGTCTTTATCTATGCTGTTGTGATTTGAGTCAAGACTAAGAAGGAACCAAGAGAGACTGGTTTACTTACCATTTAACATATAGGTAAATTAAATTATTTTTCAGCATTTCACGGAAGCATCTTTAAAAAGATGAACAGATGTAGTCGAGCTGCTATGACATTGTTAAACAAGTTTGTCTGATTGCAAAATGAACATATTTGCTTATTTTCATTTGATGACAGGTGGCTCGGATCGCTATAGCCCTGCTTACAGTGGTGGCACAGGGAGAGAAGGTCCCGATATACAAAATGTATCCATGCCCAGCATAGAATTAAGCATGTTTTCTGATTGGTTGCTAGCTGTTTTTTGTGGCTGTTAAATTGCTCACTTTTATGCACCACTGCTCACCAATTGACTCGCTACTCTAAGCTGTGCAACATGTACCTCTGGTGGAAAATGCATTCCATATCATTTGTTCTTTGTGTTTTAAACGTCAATATGTAGCCTCTGTGATTTATTATTCTGTCATTTCCTTAGACCTAGCAGTGTTCCCCATGTGGAGTTGTACAATTTCTCAGTTCTTGCCATAACATAGTCCAGATATTTCTTGCAACCTCAAGCTGCAGCCTCCACCTCGTAGCTGCACAGAGCACATCTTGCTGCAGAGAACTGCAGCTTCCACTTCCTAACTGCACAGATGCACATCTTGCTGCAGAGAGCTGCAGCCTCCACCTCCTAGCTGTACAGAGGAGCACCTTGATCCACAGAGCTGCAGCCACTCCACCTCCTAGCTGTGCAGAGGCACACCTTGCTGCAGAGTGCAGCAGCCTCCTCTTCCTAGCTCTGCAGAGAGCTGCAGGTGCCACCTCCAGCTGTGCAGAGGAACACCTTGCTGCAGGAGCTGCAGCCTTCTCCTCCTAGCTGTGCTGAAGAATACCTTGCTGCAGAGAACTACAGCCTCCACCTCCAGTTGTGTGGAGGGGCACCTTACTGCAGCCTCCACCTCCAGCTGCGCAGAGGGACACCTTTCTGTAGACAGCTGCAGCCTCCTCCTCCTAGCTGTGTAGAGGAACACCTTGCTGTAGACAGCTGCAGCCTCCACCTCCAGTTGTACAGAGGAACACCTTGCTGCAGAGAGCTGCAGCCTCCACCTCCAGCTGCGCAGAGGGACACCTTGCTGTAGAGAGCTGCAGGCTCCTCCTCATAGCTGTGCAGAGGAACACCTTGCTGGAGAGAGCTGCAGTCTCCTCCTCCTATCTGTGCAGAGGAACACCTTGCTGCAGAGAGCTACAGCCTCCACCTCAAAATGTGCAGACGAACACTTTGCTGCAGAGAGCTGCAGCCTCCACCTCCAGCTGTGCAGAGGAACACATTGCTGCAGAGAGCAGCAGCCTCCTCCTCCTCCTAGCTGTGCAGAGGAACACCTTGCTGTAGACAGCTGCAGCCTCCACCTCCAGTTGTACAGAGGAACACCTTGCTGCAGAGAGTTGCAGGCTCCTCCTCCTAGCTGTGCAGGGGAACACCTTGCTGGAGAGAGCTGCAGTCTCCTCCTCATATCTGTGCAGAGGAACACCTTGCTGCAGAGAGCTGCAGCCTCTACCTCAAAATGTGCAGATGAACACTTTGCTGCAGAGAGCTGCAGCCTCCACCTCCAGCTGTGCAGAGGAACACCTTGCTGCAGAGAGCTGCAGCCTCTACCTCAAAATGTGCAGATGAACACTTTGCTGTAGACAACTGCAGCCTCCACCTCCAGTTGTACAGAGGAACACCTTGCTGCAGAGAGCTGCAGCCTCCACCTCCAGCTGCACAGAGGGACACTTTGCTGTAGAGAGTTGCAGGCTCCTCCTCCTAGCTGTGCAGAGGAACGCCTTGCTGGAGAGAGCTGCAGTCTCCTCCTCCTATCTGTGCAGAGGAACACCTTGCTGCAGAGAGATGCAGCCTCCACCTCAAAATGTGCAGATGAACACTTTGCTGCAGAGAGCTGCAGCCTCCACCTCCAGCTGTGCAAAGGAACACATTGCTGCAGAGAGTGGCAGCCTCCTCCTCCTAGCTGTGCAGTGGAACACCTTGCTGCAGAGAGCTGCAGCCTCCTCCACCTCCTAGCTGTGCAGAGGCACACCTTGCAGCAGAGTGCAGCAGGCTCCTCTTCCTAGCTCTGCAGAGAGCTGTAGGTGCCACCTCCATCTGTGCAGAGGAACACCTTGCTGCAGGAGCTGCAGCCTTCTCCTCCTAGCTGTGCTGAAGAATACCTTGCTGCAGTGAACTACAGCCTCCACCTCCAGTTGTGTGGAGGGGCACCTTACTGCAGCCTCCACTTCCAGCTGCGCAGAGGAACACCTTGCTGCAGAGAGCTGCAGGCTACTCCTCCTAGCTATGCAGAGGAACACCTTGCTGGAGAGAGCTGCAGTCTCCACCTCAAGTTGTGCAGAGGAACACTTTGCTGCAGAGAGCTGCAGCCTCCACCTCCAGTTGTGCAGAGGAACACATTGCTGCAGAGAGTGGCAGCCTCCTCCTCCTAGCTGTGCAGAGGAACACCTTGCTGTAGACAGCTGCAGCCTCCACCTCCAGCTGTACAGAGGAACACCTTGCTGCAGAGAGCTGCAGCCTCCACCTCCAGCTGCGCAGAAGGACACCTTGCTGTAGAGAGCTGCAGGCTCCTCCTCCTAGCTGTGCAGAGGAACACCTTGCTGGAGAGAGAGCTGCAGTCTCCTCCTCATATCTATGCAGAGGAACACCTTGCTGCAGAGAGCTGCAGCCTCCACCTCAAAATGTGCAGATGAACACTTTGCTGCAGAGAGCTGCAGCCTCCACCTCCAGCTGTGCAGAGGAACACATTGCTGCAGAGAGCAGCAGCCTCCTCCTCCTCTTAGCTGTGCAGAGGAACACTTTGCTGTAGACAACTGCAGCCTCCACCTCCAGTTGTACAGAGGAACACCTTGCTGCAGAGAGCTGCAGCCTCCACCTCCAGCTGCACAGAGGGACACCTTGCTGTAGAGAGTTGCAGGCTCCTCCTCCTAGCTGTGCAGAGGAATGCCTTGCTGGAGAGAGCTGCAGTCTCCTCCTCCTATCTGTGCAGAGGAACACCTTGCTGCAGAGAGATGCAGCCTCCACCTCAAAATGTGCAGATGAACACTTTGCTGCAGAGAGCTGCAGCCTCCACCTCCAGCTGTGCAAAGGAACACATTGCTGCAGAGAGCGGCAGCCCCCTCCTCCTAGTTGCGCAGTGGAACACCTTGCTGCAGAGAGCTGCAGCCTCCACCTCAAGCTGTGCAGAGGAAGACTTTGCTGCAGAGAGCTGCAGCCTCCACCTCCAGCTGTGCAGTGTAACACATTGCTGCAGAGAGCGGCAGCCTCCTCCTCCTAACTGTGCAGAGAAACAACTTGCTGCAGAGAGTGGCAGCCTCCTCCTCCTAGCTGTGCAGAGGAACGCC
Source organism: Protopterus annectens (assembly GCF_019279795.1). Lineage (NCBI taxonomy): Eukaryota > Metazoa > Chordata > Ceratodontiformes > Protopteridae > Protopterus > Protopterus annectens. The sequence continues at coordinate 893,577,631 of NC_056734.1, forward strand.
TTGCTGTAGAGAGCTGCAGCCTCCACCTGTGCAGAGGAACACCTTGCTGCAGAGAGCTGCACCCACCTCCTCCTAGCTGTGCAGAGGAACACCTTGCCACAGACAGCTGCAGCCTCTTCCTCCTAGCTGTGCAGAGGAACACCTTGCTGCAGAGAGCTGCAGCCTCCACCTCCAGCTGTGCAGAGGAACATCTTGATGCAGAGAGCTGCAGCCTCTTCCTCCAGCTGTGCAGAAGAATACCTTGCTGCAGAGAGCAGCAGCCTCCTCCTCCTAGCTGTGCAAAGGAACACCTTGCTGTAGAGAGCTGCAGCCTCCACCTGTGCAGAGGAACACCTTGCTGCAGAGAGCTGCACCCACCTCCTCCTAGCTGTGCAGAGGAACACCTTGCCACAGACAGCTGCAGCGTCTTCCTCCTAGCTGTGCAGAGGAACACCTTGCTGTGGAGAGCTGCAGGCTCCACCCCCTAGCTGTGCAGAGGAACACTTTGCTGCAGAGAGCTGCACCCTCTTTCCCTTATGCCAGTAAGATGTTTGAAAGTCTGTATTTCTCTCTCCTGTCCTCTCCTTCCTTAAGTTTTTAATCTCAGTGCTGCCGTAACCTTTCTTCATAAGACTTGTAGCATGGCCTTTTGACTGTCATGGTGGTCCTCCTCCAAAGTGTTTCATTCCAGTTTGCTTCCTTGCTGAGACAGCATCTCAGAGTGAGATCCTAGGGAGTGAACAAAAGTCTACCTATGAATGAGAAAGGGAATGGAAAGGTACAGACACAGAAATGGACATGGTGATTTAGAACATAGAAGCGTATTCTAACCCAATAAAAATGAAAAAGTGTACATACTAGAGTAGAGAGTAAGAAACTAAACTGATGTTGGGGGGTACTAAGTAAAGAATATGCCAAGGGAATGCTTGACCATAAAACAAGTGTGAAGTTAAGAGATGTAACAACCCTGTTCAGAAAGTCTTTACGGCTGACAACTGAGGTGGTAGAAAGAAGCTGGGCAGGCAGAGGAATAATGTGGCAGAGACAAATCAAAGGGGGAAGATGCACTATAGGAAATGTATATGCACTGAGTATTGATGAAGGAAACTTTTTCAGAGAATTTTTGAACAGAGGGAACAGACTAGGAAGGAGTGAAATGAAAAGAAATAATAGCTGAGATTTTGACATAACTATAATTACAGAAATAGGTTAATTGATAAGCAGGACTACAGTCAAGAAATGCAGTAAGACTTTAGCGAGAACATGAGGAATGGCGGATAGAGGGATATGTGGCAAGAGAAATACTCAGGAATGGGGAAATATTTTTACCAAAATAATTTAGTACAGACCAGTAGACTCGACAGATTCTGGGGAAAACAGCAAAAGGTAAGTAGGTGATAAATACAGGAGTGATGCCTTTCAGTTCTTGCTGTTGTGAAAATGTCATTATAGTTGGTAAGCAGAACTCATTGGATACCAGCATGAAAGTAGGCAAATAATAAGTAAAAGAAAGATACAACAAGACGCCTAGTGGGATGGAAATAAAGCTACAATGTGAAGAGAAGATGCAGGCAGAGGGGAAAGGTGAAGGAGGCCCGGCATGCAGCTAGAATTACTCTAGAGGCAAAAGAAGATATATGAATAGGCGAGAGGGGAAGAGACAATGTCACACAAAGACATTTGCAAAAGCAGAGATGGAATCCAGGATCATGACTGCAGGGGAAGGGGTAGCACAGCATTGGAAGGATTATTGTTGGATGAAAAGAGAATCAGTAGCCAGGAAAGAGAAAGGGAAAAAGAAAAAGGCAGAGGTGGCTAGAATAAGTGATGAAGGAACTCATTAGTTCAGTAAGCAGTCTAAAGAAGATAGAAATTTATAGAAATATTTATCAAGGACTATAAAAGGATAAAGCCATGGAGCTAGTGAGGCCTGTGACTGGGAAGGCAATGGAAGAAGTACATCTTAAGTGAGTAACAAAGGCAGAATTAAACTACAATGCATAAAGTAGGTGAATAAAGAAAGTGAACAAAAAGAAGGCCTGAGGCCAAGAAAGATATCTGGTAGACTTCTATTAATCAGAGAGAAGTGAGGCAGATTTTAGTGTAAGAGTTTAAAAGGATTGGAAGAATGTGGTAAAGTTCAGGCACAGTGGGGACTGAGCAGGTGGTACTGCTCCTAAAGAAAGGAGGGAGGAAGCCTATTGAAGTGAGCAGTTGTAGATCAGTATTTCTAATAAAAACAGAGCATTGGGAAGTATTGAGCAGCACAGTGGTTCAGCTGGTAACATTACTGCCTCATAGCAAGAGGTTTTCCAGTTTAATTCTCAGCTGAGGTGCCCTCTGTTTGTCCTGTAAGAGTTTGTGTGGGTTTTCTTCGGGTGCTTCAGTTTCCTCCCACATTCCAAAGACATATACAAAAGGTAGACTGGAAACTACAAATTGTCCATAGGTGTGAGTGCATGAGCATGTATGTGTCATGCATATGTATATTTCTGTGTGGACCGGATGTAGGGCTAACAGTCATATCCCATAAAAGACCAGAATTTGTTACAGTAATAGCAAATGGATTGTAGTGCTTGTGGTTGTCCCTGTGTTCTGGTTGATAACATAATGGGCACTAGACAGAGAGCGTGGGCATTACAAATGTGCTGTTGGGAGAGTTGGACAAATTACTACTGTTTATAATCTAAGAGGGACAAAATGGGTTTATAGAAGGTAGGAAGGTGGAAAGCAATAGGTGGGTTTTGACTGACTTTATACAATTATAGAAGGTAAGATGCATGGGAAAGATTAAAAAGGCTTGCTTTGTTAGGGTAGGATTTCGTATGGGAGATACTGAAAAATAAATGTGGGGTGCAGGAGTATATAACATGGATCAAGGCCATGTACAGGGTGTACTAGACCTTGTGGTAAGTGGGGTCTGCCAGAGTTGAAAGAAGGGGGAAAGGGATATTACACAAGTGTCAACTATCCCCCAATTTATTCACAATGATCAGCAGGCACTGGCAGTTTGAAAAGACTGTGAGCCCCAGAAAAGGAAAAAAGGGGTAGTAATGCACTCTGTGTTACAGACAGCTGCATGCAGCTGGATAGAAATATAGATGAGGCTTTCATGAGAATTGTGTCAGTTTTTGAGAGGTTCAAGGTGAAACAGGTTAAAATGCAGTAGGAAAAAAGTCAGTGCCAGTATAGGTTATGTCCAGCACAAGTATGGGTGGCATGGAGGAAAAAAGAATAAGCTGTTCTCAGAATACCTAAAGATATATGCAAGGACAACAACTGAAGGTAAAAAGAATATATCAGACATCTTAGAGGAGGGAGAGGGATATGTACATATTGTTAGGCTGCATCAATGTGGTCTGGCTAATGGTAAGTATGTCTTCTAAGTGCTGAGGCAAGAGACCCAAAAATCAAAGAATTACAAGAAAGCAAAGAGCATTAGAGGACAGATTAGAGAAGGGGAAAGACATGAAAATAACCAGAAACAGACTAAGGTTAGCACGGACAAGAGAGGCATGCTATATGTAACACATGCCTACCTCTGCATTCACTTTCAGGCTGTTAACTGCATGAGAAGGGAGAAATTTAAGCTGATGAGTGAATGTGAACCCAGATGGTTGCAGAAGGTCCGTGGACGAAACATAATAATGATGTGCATGGGGAGCACATTGCAGGGGAAGTGATTAAGAAAACACCTTGGAAATAAAATGGATGTGGTTAGGTAAGGGGTGTGGAATACAAGGATAGAACTTGGTAAAGGTATCACAGAATGAGAATGAGACCTTCAAGACAGTGGATGAGGCAACAGAATACCAAGTCAAGAAATTAAAGCAAAGTGTTCCACGGTGGTACAATTTGGGGAAGCTAGTAAAACAGAGGTGCAAAATAATCCATATAAGACTTAAAAAACAAAGTAGGTAAAAGAGCAACAAGAGGAATGAAAAGCAAATGGGGATGTGAGGGTGCAGGTTATATGCCAAGTCAGGAGTGGAAAAGAGTTTTGAAAGTGGCAAATTTTCAGCTCCAATTTTACCCCACTTTCTTCCCCAGGTACCTCTCTAGAAATACCTCCATCTGTAGCTCCCCAAATTGTTATTAGGGAACCGGTCCTCAATGTTTTCTCCAAGGTTAAAAACACTGCATCAGTAAGACCTAATAATATCTCATGACGCCTCCTTAATGTGAAACATAACCTACCAGGCCCACTAGAAGCACTATTCAGTCATATCCTCCCAACAGCCAAGTGAATGGAGGACTGCAGCTGTTATCCCTCTGCAGAAGGGCAGGCCAACCATGGACCCAGGAAAATACAGACCCATAAGCCTTTGAACAATTTTTATATGTAAGGGCATGGAATGAATAATCATGGACACAATGAATAATGGTGTAGAAAGCCTTCAGGCAGTGGATCCAACCCAGTATGGCTTCATCAAAGTCCGGTCATGCCTACTCAACCTGGTGAATTTCTTTGAGAAGGTCACCAAAGCAATGGATGAAGGCAAAACAGTGCATACTGCCTACCTTGACCAGAACAAAAGCATTTGACACAATATCCTACTTGGACATTGTAGACAAGCTCACACAATTAGGTGCAGACCCCTCTGTGACCTGCTGGATAGTGAGATGGCTCTCACATATAGCAAAAGAAGTCAGGATAGGTGAGTCTAACTCTACAAAAGGGCCAGTCATTAGCATAGTCTACGGGGCTTGAAGCTGAAGCTACTCCTTTTTGACATTTACTTTTCTGAAGTCAAGGGTAATGATAAAAGTCTCTGTCTGACAAGGTTCACAGATGGTTGCTAATGAGTCAGAGTCATATAATCCCTCAGAGGCATAAATATTCTCCAAGAAGGCCTGAAATAGAAAATTCACCATGGGGATTACATCAGCCGCCCAACTAGACAGGGGTCCTGGGAAGAAATAGCCAGGAAATTGTTATGGCTAGGCTTAGCCTAGTACCAACCTATGAATCTATGAACTGGTGCCAAAGTCATAGTCTAAAACTCAGTGACAAAAAATGCATAATAGTATCAGAAAGGTGACTAGCCCTGGATATTAATGCATTGATAAAATACCCACTAACAGTTGATTATCTGGCCAGGGATTTGGAACACACACAGACAGTGACTTGGTCTTTGACAGTCATGTGTCTACTATAGTAAGGAAATCATTCTGTATTGCACAAATTATACATGTAGATATGGCATCTAAGTTCAAAGATGCAGTTGTTCCATTGTGCTCAGCCATCATAAGTCATTGAGTGTAGTGCCTCCTTCTGTACTTACCTCAGTTGACCAGGCATATGCAACAACTGGAATATCTAAAGAGGTTCCTCACAAAAATAATGCATGGTGTAGACAGTATATTCTATATGGACTGCCTCAAAGCCTTATCCTTTCACTTGGTCTTCTACAGACTGCTGAGAGATAATCTAAGCTTGCCCTCCAAAACATCCTCTGGTCAAGCATTACAACAGCAATACACATCATCAGTAAACATCCGATCTAATGACCTAAATGTCATCTGCAACATAAAAAAGACATGATGGAGGATGAGGTATGTGCCTCAGAGACCTCCCCTTCTCTAGTACAGGCTTCCCAACCATGTATTTACAGACTACAGAGGGGCAATCTATGCCTAACCTATAAGGCATTCTCTGATCCAGCCCTGCTGGATCTGCTACACATTCAGAAAACAAACAACAGTAAAATTACCTGATCTAAGAATTTAAACATTGTCTGTAACAGAAACAAACCTGTTGGAGGGACTGGTATGTGTCTCAGAGATTACTCCTTCTCTGGAACAGACACTGCATTCATGTGAAGCAGAACTCTTCCATAAGCCTATTCAAACACAGTTTGGACCAATGGATGTCAAATCACAGTTTCACTCCTTGCTTGTTGCCTGTGTCCCTTATGGACAGGAGCAGCCATTCTAGTCTGTGGGCATTGATAAATGTAAGAATTGGGCATGAATGGCCAGTAGTAACATGACTCTAGGCTGTTTGCCTAGTAACCTCCTATGATGTGAAGGAGAGTTCTTCCCTGCACTTATTTAAGTGCAACTTGGATCAGTGGATGGGGAATCATAAATTTACCCAATTTATCACCTATGACCACATTAGAAAGAAGAAGCAGATAAATGCTCAACCATTCATATGATCTTCTACAAGCTGTACATAATGGATGCAGGCAACAAGCCTGGGGTGGATTTGTGACTTACCATCTGGTCTAAATTGCATTTGAATAGGCTTAAACAAGAGTTCTGTGTAAAAGATGCAGCATGTACTCTCCTTTGTTTGAAAATTTTGGAAAGAAGACTGGTAGATTAATGGTTTGATTAATATTAGATTCAGAAGCCACTTTTGGTAGAAAAGAAGGGTTGGTCCATAGGGTAACCCTGTCTTTATGAAAAATAATGTAAGTGGCTTTTGACAAAAGAGCCTGGAGTATGGATATCCTTTTGGCTGAAGTAATATCCACTAAAAAGGCCAGATGGGCCAAGCTAGGTACTTCAAGTCAGTGTTTACTGAAGGCTCGAAAGGATTTTGAGTGGCAGTACTACTGTTAAATCCTAGGAAGATGAAGAATCTTTCATTGGAGGTCTAAGTAAGAAGGTGTCTTTTAAAAACATGTTACATAACTTAGAAGTAGCCAAACAAGACATTTTATCCCTTGAATGATAATATGAAATGGCTGCCAATTATACTGTCATTGTGGACAAACTAACATCTTCTTTAAATAGAGAAGCTAGAAAGTCTAGTACCACTGAGAAAGGGGTAGTGAATGGATCAATGTCATTTTCCAGAGCCTTGATTGAAAATCTTTTCTATTTAATTTGTATATCCTTTTAGTGGACTTTTTTATGAGGATAAAAGTATGGCATGTACTGGGGAAGAAAGCCTGGAATGTCTGGCTATTAATGGAATGGGAGAAACAATGTGGTTAGTTTCAGTGCTAGAATATTGGAATGTTTCATCCTTGAGGGATGTGACAGAAGGTCTAGACTAGGTCCAGTATCCAAGGAGGATAGCGAAGCTTAGACCAAAGGAAGGGAAATCAAACCTGGCAAGGCCAAAAAGGGGCAATGAGGATGACCAAGCTCTTCAACAGAATAGTTTCTATAAAAAGCTTGGAATCAGAGGAACTGGGGGTTAGGTGTAAAGAAGAATGGAGGGGCATACTTGGACTAGAGCATCTTTCGGTCACTTCCCCAGGTGGGATCAAAGTAAAATATCTGCTGCACTGCTGCACTTATTGCTGTGGGGAGATGCCAAGAAGCTGCAGCAAGGTTAGCATCAATGATAGAAAATGTTCTCCTCCACTGATTCATTGAGACACCACTCATGAAGCATCAGAATGTACTTGTTGAGTTTGTCCGCTAGTAAGTTGGATTTCCCTGGAATGTGCATTGCTACTAGATAGTGGTTGGAGGAGATTGTCCATTGACACACTGCATAGCTTCTTGGCAGAGGGGATATGATCAGGATCATGGACATGTTGTCAGTTTGAATTGCAATGGTCCCTAGGGTAAGAGCATCGTAAATGTTAAAAGGAGTGCTCTCATTTCCAGAATATTTATATGCAAATTGGACTCTTGGTGGACTACGTGCCTTGGTCCATCCTTCCCAAGTAATGCCCTCCACCCCAATTGTGAGCCATCCTTGGTCACTGTGGCTAACAGGGGAGATAGGATGTAAGGACAACCTAGTTAAATATCACCTGACTGTATCCACCATGGAATATGACTTTTGCATATTTCATTAAGTTTTTCTGGAAAGGATAGTGGCTGACAAAGAATAGACAATTGAGCAGCTAGAGTCCATTGAAGACCACCCATAAAATAACAGGCTAATGGGATTAATACTAATGATTCTGCCATGGTACATAAGGTTTGAAGAATAAATCTAGCTGGAGGAACAGGGTGAGAAAGAATTTGATGAACCTGAGATCTGGGTGTGTGTACATGCTGAGAAGGTAAGGAAGCAATCAGATTTCTTGTGTTTAGATGGACACCAATGAAAGCCAGGCTCTGTACTGATTTCAGTTTGGATTTGGCAGTATTGACTATTATGCCTATTGACTGGAAAATCTAGACCAAATAGTCCTTGGACTGTTGTAGGAGATGCATGGTCGGGAGGGTGAAAAGGCAGTCGTCTAAATATGGAAACTCTCAGAATCCTTGCAGTGTCAGTTGACCTGCTACCATTGCCATACGCTTGGTAAACAACCTGAGGGCTATCATGAGTCCAAAGGGCAGGGCTCTGAACTGGTAGTCACTGGTTCTCTGCTGAAATCATAAATATCTTGGGAATGCTTGCCTATTTTGATGTGATAGTATACATCCTGAAGATTGGTGAAACACATCTGATCATCCTTGTGTAGAAGAGGTAGAATGGACTTAACTATGACCATTCGGAACTTTGATTTGCTTACACATTGGTTCAGATTGCTGTCTTTTTTGTCACTTAAAATAACCTTTGTCTGGTGGACCTCCTGGATGAATCTTTTGTCCAGCAGCTTTTGAAATTGTTGTGTTGTAGCTTCTCTCTGACTGGGTGGAACATCAGGGAGCTTCTTCCTTCTGGAAATGGGTATCTGGAAAAAAAGTATGAAGTAACCACGGGATATTATTTTTAGCACCCATGGATTTTTTGTTATAGAAGCCCAGGTTTCTTAATGCAACAGCAAACTTCTCTCAACTGCTTATAGAGGAAGACAGTTGGAAAGCCTTTTAGAAACACTGAAAGGGTCTATTCAAAAAGAAATCTCAGGAGCCCTAATTTTGAGGGCCTTCTCTGCCATGTGGATGACATCTTCCATTTGAACTCCCTCCTGTGCCTCTGAAGGAATTGTCTCCATGTGAGTCCTGGAAAGATCCTTGTGATTTATGGAAACACATTTTTGTGCCACCTCTCTGATTCTTTGAAAAGCATTGTTGAGGGGTAGAAAATTGAATCCCGATGGCGGACAGAGTCTTTCCTTCCTGTTCACTGTGTAAAAGCCTTTCTTTTGCAGAATTGCCAAACAAGGATGTTCCATCAAAAGAAGCATTGATGAAAGAAGTTGTCCTGCCTCCCCTCCTATAAAGCATTGCTTCCTAGATGCATTATGTTATACTGTTTTTTTTTTTATTTTTATTATTATTGTTTGAACATAAGCAGTATTGATTTTTAACACTCCTCTTCATTTGTCAAGTCACTTTTCTTGCAGTAATGCTGAAAGCTATGTCAGTCTAGCATTTTTTATGCTTTATTACCTAACAATTTTGTTATATTTCTTTGAGACTGTGCATTGTCACTGAATAAGACCAGCCCCATTGCTGTCATTTGTGTTTCCCTACTGGCAGCCATGTATTTATCTGGGCTACTTCCTTTACCATGACGGTTCCATTTTGTTAGCAGATGGTTTTCACTTGTATTACCACCCTTCAATCTTTTTATGATTAATTTGTTCACTAACATTTTCAGTGATACTTTGCCAAATGCTTTGACAAAATTAAATCCCATCTTCAGTCTCCTGGTTTACCACTTCTGTCCTTGAGTAAAAGAACATTATTAAGTTTAATATTGCTCACAACTTGGTAGCATGGTGATCTTCTTCAGTTAAGACTTTCCAAAAACATATCAATCAAGAAAAAAAATGTGAAACAAATGGTGTTTTTTATTATATTTGATAACGCACATATGCCACATGGCATGAGCAAATCTGGTATGTAGTAAACTAAAAAAAGAAGGTATCTGTCTTAATGTTTTTTTAATTAAGTGGTTTTGGAACTCTGTTTTATTTGTCTGTTATGATCTACCTGCTATGATGATACAATTCATTGAATTGGAGTAAGTGGGTAATCAGAGAGTGAATGAATGAATATACATCTATCAGACAGACTTGCATATCTAAACAGGAAGTTTACTGTTGTAATAATGCATGCATTTAATGTGTAGAGGGAGCAGCATTTGGTGACAGAATAACATTTTTAGTACGATCTAAAGTGTGTGTGTGTGTGTCTAGGTATGGATATAATAGTGTGAAGCAGGGAGAACAAAATGTGCTTTTCAAGCTACCAATTAGCTGTTCAACCTCTTACCTTGAAACTCAGGGACAAACGCCTCTAAACATGGATGCTTTTTAAATATTGATGCTTCTCAATCAGAAAATCGATAGAATAAGAGATGTGCTCATATGTATTTGCAGAGTATTAAGAAGTGAAGTGTCCGGAGTTGAACTAAGATATAATAGTGAAGAAAGACACCTGTGTATTAATAAGCAATGTCAGTGAGCACCAGGCAACCAGAATAACATGATTGCTGACACTAACCCAACCCTGACATACCATGCTGTTGGATCTGCTGCTGAAAGCCATCACTGTATGATACTCCAGAAGTGAAAACTTTACTTATTTCCTCATGTTTTATGACATGCTTTTAAAGCACTGTTTTATGTAACTCACATTTATCTGCTTGTATTTATTAGCATTGTGTTATTTTTAATTATTTATACTCATGAGTTCTAGAGATCAGGTTTTTCATGTGCAAGCTTGACTTTCTTAAGTGGCTTGATTTATTGTATAATTGCCGACTGCGTCATTGTCTGTAACTGTATTATGTAAAAATGGCTGTCAGTATCGTTCAAGATGTCAAACAGAAAAGGAGCTGCATTTTGCACAATATAATCCTACAACAGCTGCATGTGCATTGTATTATTTTAACTAAGTAACGTAAACAGTACAAACCTGAGATGTAGCGGTGGTACGGCGGTAGCGTTGTTATCTCACAGCAAGAGGTTCTCAAGTTCAATTCTCTCCTGGGCTTGGGAGTGCCTTCTTTGTGGAGTCTGCATGTCCTCCCCGCCGTTGGGTAGCGTTTGAAAGACATGCGTGCATAAATGGGGGTGCCTTCGTTGAAGGTTGAGCGTCGAGCTGGCACCTCGGCATTTCATAAAAATCTACTGCCAATCATTAGCGGACTGGAGTTCCGCTGTGGCGACCCCTTACCAGGAATAAGCCGAAAGACAAACAACAGCGTAAACAGTACAAACCTCCTGAGTGACACATGATGCTATTCTTACAGGCAAGAAAGAATTAATCTTGTAATTTTGCTCATTATAATATTGTGTGCATGAAGTAGCTCAGGTAGCATATAAAATTAAATGAATCATCTTTTTAGGAGAGAGCGTGAAACTGTGTATTAGCCAAACCAGGGTTTCAACAAACAGGGTAGTCTTGGTTAAAAAAAATAAAAACACTGGGTATAAACATACAAACCTTTACTTCTAGGGGAGTGATAGATCGTGAACTTTGACCCATGTGACCTCTGCCATGAGCTCTGTAACCTGCAAAGCCCCACCAGAAGTGTCATACATCCAGCACTCATGTACTTGGCTTCATCTCTGTAGGAACAGAGCATTCCATGCATTGCAGGTTAAAAATTGGATGCAAAGGAAGGAATGTGCATCTTCGTTAAAAGGAAGTGAACATGTCCAGTGTAGTAATCTGCAAATATTAGCTTTTGATATTCCTTCAAGGTCTTTTCCTTTCTTGCATATATGAAGTAGAGAATTTATATTATGGAGATACCTTTTCTGGGATCCTTTTTAATTATGAATAACCAAATGAAAATCAGTTGAACTTGATTACTGTGGCTTTGTAACTTTCTAGAAAGAAACATCTGGCTACTGAGGTTTGTAGGTTTTATTGCAAAAACTGACAGAGATATAATTATAAAATAATAGTGAAGACATTATCAGATAAACTACTGTACCAGTAGCTAATATGAGTGCATATGTCTGCCCAACCCCAGTTCTCTTACTTTTGTGGTCTATCTATTGTGGCAGTCTTTATGCCGTTCCACATTTGACTTTATAGTACAGAGTTAAAGTACTTGGAGATGATTAAATCTCCTTAAGTAAGTTGCAGTCTTGGCTTCAAAAAAATAAATCTATTTAGTTAATACATTTGGGCAACACAGTAGTGCAGAGGGTAGCATTGTCACCTCACAGCAAGAGGTTCCCTGGTTTGATTCTTGGCTGGGGTGCCTTTTGTGTGGAGTCTGCATGTACTCCCTGCATTTACGTGCATTTCCTCCTAGTTCTCTGGTTTTCAACTACATTCCAAAGACATGTCTGGAGTGTAAACAGATCTTAAATAAATAATAAATAGAATTATAGTTTAAAAAAGTCTTTACAAGAAACCATTATACATTATAGTTCCAGACAATTCCTTTCATATCATTTCTAACTGGTGTTTTCTGAGAGTTTATTTTGTTCATTTGAAATCTGCTGATGGAGCAACAGCATTGATAACAGTAGATTATATTCAGACTCAATGTAAGAATGCAAACACAAGAAAACTGCAAATGCTTGAAAAGTATATACAGAAAAAAGCTATGCATAAAATGTTGATAGTAGCCATTAAATGTAAATGCATATTGCATTCATACATGCAGTGGGAATAGAATTACAAAGCATATTGTTCTAGGAACAGTGTGTCTGTCAAGGTGGAATGTAGTTGTGAAATCAATTACATTAAGCAGTTTCAAGTTGTATGAATCATAGCATTCATAGGAATATTGAAGGCAATTGAAGTTTGTGACCCTTTCCACCTTGTTCTTTCCCACCCTTTGAGCTTACCTAGTTCTTTCTCTCTCTCTCTCTCAAGAAGGGCTAAGCTAGTCAACCCTGGTGTGAATTTGAGTACCCATCCATCATCCAGATCCTGTTTGTTGGTAGATAGTGTAACACGCTGCCTAATCTGCAGGCGGAGTCTGTTTCATAGGTGGGGGAGGTGTTTCCTGATGAACCCATCTCTCAATTGTGCTTTATTTAGCTGCTGCTAAAGATTTAGGTCCCTGGTACTGGTATTAGTGGAACTATTTAATTTATGATGATACAGGAGGTCCTAGACCACTGGGCCCCTAATGACATTGAAGACAAAGCATAGCTCTCTGCTCAGGAGTCTATAAGACACTAAATAAAGAAACAGTGCTTCCAGTCCTTCTTGATAGCTTAGGGTTTTTACACCATTGATCTTCCTAAGTAGAAATGCATCGGGTCTTTCTAGTCATTTGTTATACCTAGTGAGGTACATCGTAAAGGTGACATTGTACTAAATTAATTGGAATAATCAGTTCTGAATTTAACATAACAATGACTGTTTTAGAATAGGAAGATATCTCCAGGCAATTACCTGTGCAAAGTAGTAGTACTTCCTGACTACTGTTGTCACATGATGTTTGAAAGACAGGGAGTTAACCCATTTTCCAAGATTCCTAACAACATTCTCATTTCGAAGTGGGATATTATCTGTGGTGTATGCAGGGATGACTGGTTGTCTACCAGATATGTCAATATTGAACTTTTTTGCTTTTAATTTAAATCCATTTTTAGTAAACAAGGACTTTATGAATGTAAGTTCTTTCCGAAGAGTTATGGCATCACAGGAGCAGCTTGACAGTGATTCCCAGTGTGCAGTCATCTGCAAACTTAGCCAGAGGTCTTGGTTCATGGTCTGGAGACAAGAAGAGTAAATACTGTGAAGGGAGACGTGTATAGGAAAGAGAAATGTTTAATGAATAGTCAGTTTTGACATTCATTAAATTTCAAAATGGATTCTTGATTTATTTCCTGACAGCATGAAAGTGCCATCATGGCCAGTGTAGAAAGTCACATATGGAAATCAGAATTTCTGCCTAATTTGAAAAGCTACATATAGAGAGTTAGAAGATTCTTAGCTAGCAAAAATAACGTAAAAAGGTGTTCATTTCTAAATAGGTCAGTAAGTATAAAGAAACAATAAGAATGTAGTTAATTTGAGTCAAAAATAATATAACTGGATAAAGCTTATTATGGTCTGGGAGACAGGACCATGATTGCCTTGTCTCCCATGTATGTTGTATTCTCTGTAATAAAAGACACCGTTCTTCCCTGCTGAACTGTGCTGTCTGAAGTTATTGTTGGATAGAACATGTCCCAGCACTGACTTCAATGGGGCACCACTGGTCAGGTTCATATTGACTAATGAGGCACCCCTTGCCTGTAAAGTGTAAGTTATGTCTTTTAGCCATTTTGCTATGCATCTTAGCATAGTATTTGAATTATTAACTTGAGAACTAGCATGGGAAATGGTGCCGTATGTCTTGAAAGGGTCAAGATACACTGGGTGAACAGCATGATTGCTGTTGACAGCCCATGTTATACTTTCAAAGATGTTGACCAAATTCATTAGACTGAATCTGCCCTTGACAAGCTAAACTGATGTAGTTCTAATTTAACAAGATTTTTGATGTTATACTTTATCTGGTCAGTTATAATATACCCCTTCTCTGAGCCAGTAATCAAGCAGCCTCTGTCCTCACCACTGACACCAGTGAGGGACATTCACCTGGAACAAAAATGGACACACCCAGTATTTTCAGATTCAGCTCTCTGCACCAAGCATAATTTCCCTTAAGAGCACACAAGGAGCACACTCCAGTCCTGGGGCTGAACTCTCTCTCTCTCTGTCTCTCTCTCTCTCCCTCTCCCTCTTTCTAGGCCCAAATATGAAACCATACTGACCACTAAGGAGCTTTGTTTCTCTGTTACAAGTAGCTTTGAGATTTGGTTCTCACACACACACACACACACACACACACACACACACACACCTGAGAAGCGCTGGCAAGGATTACCTGCTGTATCACCTTCTACCCAGTCTACAAGGTAGTTCCAGTGCTATCAGCCAGCTACTCTAAGGCTCTTAACAGGGTATCCAGTTATACTGAGTGAAATTAATAGCAATGGTAATGTTGACCAAACAGCAAGGATTTCAGGAGAGGTCAAAGTGTCACCAAATAAAGTAAGTATTCTCAAAGGTTAAAATATTCTTTAAAAGACCAGCCACAATGAAAAGTTTAAATATATTTAATAAAAAATAATGAAAGGGAAGCAGGACAGTGTTGAATGCATTTTCACAATAAACACCAGAGTTTCAATCACAGGAAATATTAAAAATAGCACAGATGGAAAAGATTCACACAGATACAGAAAAACAACACTTGACTAATCTCATTGTATTTTCCTGACTAATTAAAGAATTACCGTTCTGTAGTTCACTTACTAGAGCAAGACAAGATGATGTGGGTGTGTGGTTGTCCTTGTCAGGTTTCACAAACAGACTGCTAAGTGCTAAGTGACATCTCTCACTAATATCTAAATAAAATTTTAGTGCTGGTTATAGAATGACATCACATCTGTTCTCCTGACTCTGTTTCCCACACTACCACCTTCAGTAGAAACTTGAGCCAGGATCTTGCACATATGTGTCATTATACACACACACACACACACACACACACACACACACACACACACACACACACCCCTTTGCTAAGAAGAGTTACAGCTTCTGGAAGCTATAAAACAATTTTAACACTTCCACTTTTCCTACACAGCTACTAAGCCAGGTTTCTCGCAGACATTTCATTTCTGGCTGCAGACGGAACTGTTAGATACAGTCTTTATGGCCTAAACCAGCTAATTTAATTTCAGACTATTTTTCAAAGTTAGTTGGACTGGGTTTAACCTCTTCCTTTCCAGTATCCTCTGTTAGCATATATTTATTTCTACAGATACATTAAAGTTTGACTTATGGGTGTATTTCTTTTCTCTCCAGCAGGACCCACTGTTGGTACATTTTTAACACAAGCAGCTTTACAAATATATTTTGAACACAAGCGCCTGTACAATATAGTTTCATATACAAGTGACATATAATTCATTACAACACTCCAGCTAACTATGCTGGCATATGTTACACATCCACTCCCTTGCTTCTTCTGGCATAGCTGGCCATAACTCACATCATCATAGCAGATGTGAGTACTGCTTTCTGCCAAATCTTAGGGTCAAGAGTTATAGGTAAATGTAGAATAAACAGTTTTAGGACTGGCTCTGTCAGGGATATTACACAACTTGGTGTGTTGTCAGGTTCCATAGAAGAAGCATTTTGGTCTTGGAAAGCATACTCGGTGCATGTTCATTAGTGATGATGGGGTTTTGAAGGATTCAAGGATTTATGGAATTTTGAAATGAAATATTTTCAAGAAGAGTAGCTTGATTATTTTTTGCATTTGCATCTTCAAATTGACATTGAAAACTTAACTTTGGCTACAGCCATATTCCTTGGTTCATACATTTACCAGTAGTATTTGATTATTTGTTATATAGAGTGTACTAATCTTTTGGGTCAAGGTAAGTTTTTGTTTGGATCCAAGTAACATGGATTTGGTTTTCTTGTCGCTGAGCATGAGTTACATTTTGCACAGCCATGACAAAAAAAAAGCAGGAGAAGTTTGTGTTCAAGGAGGTCTGTGATAATTAATGGGGGTGGTTCATTCAGTAAATAATATATCATCTGTGTAGGGATTGATTGTTCTTTTGGGATGATCAACAGGGATTCAGTTTACAAATAGTGAGTATACGTGGGGAGATAGACTCTTGAGGAAGGCTTTCAGAGTGGTAGAGTTAATGAAGGAAAGATCTTGAGTCAGTGAAGAGGAAATTCTTGAACCAGATAGCTGCTTTGTCACAGATGCAGGTTGCTAGGAGTGCATTAAAGAGCAGGATGTGGTTTGTTTATTTATTTATTTATACGTTTGTTGACCGGGTTGGTCCAGCTGAGCCAAAGCGCTTTTTCAGTGGAAACCCGGGGAGAAAAACTCCACAATTACATAGCCATTCCAATGCATAACTACAAAGACATAAACATATAGCTATATAAAACAAGGTTGACAAAATTTACAAATTAGAGATAAGACATGACATTGTTAATAGCTTCTACGAATCAGAAATGTACAGACTATTACAGTACAGAGTAAATGTTACACAAATAGAAACATGTACATTCTTTATCTTCAGTTCACCTAAATAGTAGCATTGGGAAATAACTCATTAGGTACAGTAATTTGTGTTTATGTCTATAGTAAAACGCAGGTACAAGGCAGAGAAAAATAGAAATAGGAGTAATGCAGTGAAATTAATTGGAAGAGAAAGGAAGTAGGGTGATACAGGTGAGAGAGGAGGGAGACAGGTTGGCTGAGAGAAGTAAGGTCAGTCTGGGGGATGATTACACTGACATAGTCTTGTATTGCTTAGGTGGTTTTTTAATGCATTTCTGAACTGATGTTTGGGCTTAATAATTCGAATGTCAAGTGGAAGTATACTCCAGTTTTCAGCACGTGAATAGCTGCAGAGATTTTTGCCGAAGTTGATCTTTGGCTTGTATATGGTAAGGAGATGTTTTTCTGATCTTTGCAGTGTCCTGGGTGGGGAGTAGGAGGAAATAATAGAGGTAATGCTGTGACAGAAAGATGACTGGTGCAGTATAGAGTGAATTTTCTGAAGCTGAGAGAAGAGAAGGTTATGGGGAAGCTCTAACCAGTTTAGTTTCCTGAGTGCTAAGCAGTGATGAGAAAAGTATGGGAGTGCAGCAGAAAATTTGGCAACCTTGTTGCAGGTGGTTTCTAATTAAGAGAGGAGTGTGGTTTGTAAGTTGATGAGTATTTGAGAGCCGTAGAGAAGGGTTGGTAGTAGATTGGCATGGGATAGGGCTGTCTTGGCTTTACTAGACAAAAAGTTCTTGTTCCTGTAGAGGAGTCCAAGTTTTTGGTGGATTTTATTAATGTTACTGACTACATGTAGGTAAAATTTTAGCTGGCCATCAGTAAAGACCCCAAGTAGTTTGGTGTCAGTTTCAACCGTGATGGGTGTGTTATTGTGGGAAGAGATAGAGAAAGAAGGTTTTAGATGATGCATTGTTTTTGGGACAAAAAGCAAGAGTTTAGTCTTCTTTGGGTTTAAGATAAGATGGTTTTGGTTGAGCCAGTTTTCAATAGACAAGAAGGAGTACTGAGTTGTAGTATGGTGCTCGGGGAGGGTATTGGCTATGGTGATGACTGTGGAGTCATCAGCATACTGCACCAGAGAAGACTGAGGAGTGGAGGTAGATAATCAATTGGTAAAAATATTAAATAGTAGTGGGCCCAGTATTGAACCTTGGAGAACTCCCATGTTTATAGGGAGTTCTGGGGAGATAGCAGAAAGCCATTTTACAGATTGGAAAAGATTGTTGAGGTAGCTAGAGAGCCAAGAGATAGTAGAGGTGTTTAGGTTGAGTTCAGAGAGTTTATTTAAGAGGAAGGGGTAAGACATTGTGTCGAAAGCTTTTCAGAGATCAAGAAAGAGGCAGGAAACTATTTTTTTCTGGTCTCTAGCTTGTGAGATGGTGTTGATAAAGGAGATGAGGGCAGCAGAGGTACTATGATTAGGGGGAAATCCATGTTAGGTGGGGGTGATTAGGTTCTCTTGTATGAGGTATTGTAAGATTTGTTTGTGAACACATTTTTCCAGGATCTTTGAGAAAGGTGGTATAATTTCAATGGGCCTAAAGTTGGATAGTTTGGTGGAGCAGCCACCTATATGGATGAGTAGGGTGTAGAATTTTTTCCAGATTGCTGGGACTTTGTCCTCATTGATGGATTGGTAAATGAGAATGGAGATGGGTAGGGCTAAGGAGCTGACTGCTTTCTGGAGAAAGAGTGGTGGGAGTTCATCTGCTGAGTGGGAGCATGGCTTAAGTTTAAGAAGAAGGGATTTAATGTAGTTGATAAATACAGTTTTCAGGGAGAAGGCTGCAGAGGTGTTGGAGGTTTTAGGAGGGTTAATGGGTGAGGTAGTTGGAGTTGGAGGTTGAATGGTTGGTTAGTTTGCTGATGGAGTCTATAAAATTGGAGTTAAATTAGTAGCAGTTTGGAGAGGAGTGGTTGCAGGGCTAGACTGGGGAAAGGAGGGGTTTCCTGGTTGAAGGATTTGGTTAATTGTATGCCAGAATTTCATTGGGTTGTTTAAGTGTGTTTCTGGAGGGTTTATGTAGTAGCTTCTCTTATCATTGGTGACGGCTTTCTTAGTAAGGTTGAGTAGGTGTCTATACTGTTGGAGGTGGGAGGGGTGTTTGGTTTTAGTCCAGAGCTTCCAGGTTTTATCCGTCTGACCCATTAGGGTGCGGGTGGTGTTTGTGAGCCAAGGGGATATGGCTGATTTTATTCTAATATTTCGTATGGGGGCTAGGGAGTTGAGTATGTTAAGGAATATTTTGTTAAATTCCATTACTGCATCATCAAGGGATAAGTAGCTAAGGAATGACCAGTTGATAGCTGAGAGCTGGCTGTTTGGTTTATTTGAGTCAAAGTTGTTTAATTTGCGACATGCTTTGATCTTATGTGTTTATACACATGAGGAGGAAAAACAGAAGACTTTAATTGGGCAGTGGTCACTAAGGGTATATGGTAGGATTTCGGAGAAATTATACTTATGGGGGTGTGTTACTAGGATCCAGTCAAGGAGAGATGAATGATTAGTAGATTTAGAGGTATAAGTAGGTGTAGATATTATTTGGGTGAAACCATGTAAATTAATAACCGTGGATGGGGATTTGGTGGAGAGAGTTAACCAGCTGATGTGGACATCTCCAAGGAGTATAGTTTCATTGGGAGGGTCATTGCAGAGTGAGGCAAGGATACGTTCAAGTACTGCAATGCTGTCACCAGGTGGAATATAGATTAGAGCTATATTTAGTAAGGTGTAAGTATTCAAGTTACAATTTGCAACAAGAATTTCTGCAGGTGATGCTGGGGAGGAGGGTGGAAATAGTGGGGTTAGGGTAAATTGGTCAGAGAACATAATAACAGCGCCACCACCTTTTTTTTGGGTTCTATCTAGTCTTAAGATGTTGTAACCAGGGGGGAGGAACTCTTTGTCTGGAATATAGGGTTTGATGTCTGGGGAGTGCACAGATATCCAGGAGTGGAATTCTGTGATTTTGTTCAGTATGCTTCTCATGTTAATTGAATATATAGAGGTGTATTTTGGTAGGATGTAGGAGTGGAGAGGGGTGAACTGTGTGGAGGTATTAATATGTGTGGGGGGTGCTGGGCCAGGGTTAGGGTGTATTTCACCTGCAAGTAGCAGGGACAGGAGATTAGGGATTGGATGTGGAATAGGGATTCTAGTAGATAGTGTTTAGGCTTCCCTTTTTGGAAAGTTGGCTTTGGAGTACCCAACTTTGTGTTTACACGGAAGGTTTTTGACAGAGTGGTTGGGAATGCGGTTTTGGGTAAAAGGGGGAGTTGTGTGACTACTGTGAAATTGGTAGACATAGATGACTGGTAGGTGGGTTTGAGGGGAAAGCTGTATGAGGTGAGGTTGTATAAGATAGTTAGGGTAGAAGTAGTTAGAAGTGCTAGGAGGAGGGTGAGATTTGTCATAGTGAAGTGTTGCTGGAAGAGAGGGTGCTGTATGTGTGGAAGAGATGTAGGATAAGTAGTAAGAGCAGAGGTGGAGTTGGCTAGTGAGGGTGAGGCGTAGAGAGGAGTATTAAGGTACATGGGTTGGGGGAGGTTGGAGATGGAGGGGGAAATGCAACTGGAGATTTGGGTTGGAGGGCGGGGTTATTGGGGAGAGTTTTACAGGGGGTGAGAATAAAGGTTAATCAGACCAAAGGCCTTGGTGAGGCTTGTGAGTACTGCAGCACTGAGAGAACCTTTGCAACCATTAGAAAATCATTTGTGAGAGTCCGCTAAGCACCCAGTATACTTATTCCTGCTTAGAAACATGGGTTTGTCTGGAGAGAAGGGAGTATTTTTGGATAGAGGAGGTAGTTCATGACTGTAGTATTTTTTCAAGGATTTTTCCTAAAGCTGGGAGAATTGACATGGAGATGGACCTGAAGTCAGATTGTAGACTTAGTTTTGTATTAGGGTTGATTAAAGATACAAGGACATGAGATAGTGTGCATGACATGGGGATAAGAGCTAGGTTGTAAGTTGTCTGTGTAAAAGTTCTATTTTTTTTTTTTATTGTTTCTGAAGTAGATGGGAGGGATGAAATCTGAGGGAATTGATTCAAGTGGAAGATATGAGAAGTTGTTGCTGAAGAGGGAGAACTGGGAGGTTGGGGAAGGTTAGATAATTTCTGCAGAAAGTTTTTTGTACTCAGGAGAACTACTTGTTATAATGGTGTTAGAATAACCAAAACTAAAGTTTTTTTTTTATTGACAAATAATTAGATGGATTTGCACTGAAGAGAACTACTGCTTGTTAAGATTGTGTTTGAAAAATCTAAACTGGAATTTGAGTTGGCCAGTAATGAGGCTGATTTGCTTCTAAAACTGTTTTGAATGTGAAGTTTTGAGGGGTTGTCATGGTCTTAGAAATAGGGCTTTATGAAATCTAACTTCTTGTTTGACTAAGCTTCATAAGGCAAAGAATGTTTTGTGGTCCTTGGGGAGATGAGATTTTTTTCTAATACTACCTTTTGTAGTCCTTATTTTATCAAGGATTTTAGGATGGGGTATGATATTTATTATTTAGGGACCGACTTGTCTTAATTTACTAGAAAAATAATTATTTTCTAGGCCAAGGAAAAGGTTAGGCAATAGGATGGGGTATGATATTTATTATTTAGGGACCAACTTGTCTTAATTTACTAGAAAAATAATTATTTTCTAGGCCAAGGAAAAGGTTAGGCAACATGCTGGCATCAGTGTTACCTTCCAGATATTGTTGTATAGGTCCAGTTAACACAGTTGTGATGGGATTTTACTTTGTTGATGTCATTTTTGTGATTATAAGTAGAAGGTGATGTTAATTGGGGGTGGTTTGGTATATGAGGCAATGGCTGTGAATGAAATGGCACCAAGAATAATGGAGATAATGTTTAGTAGTGTTATAAAGTCAGATATATATGTTATTACCAAATCTAGTATAGTGTGTTTACCTGACCTAGCTTAGGTCATATTGACTGAACTACTAAATTAACTAATACTAGATCTGCTAGAAATTCTTTTCATAGGTTCATAGGTAGGTACTAGGCTATTGGCCCTAGGGTCTATATAAGCCTAGTTAAATGGTACCCTGGCTTTTGCCACCCAAGAAAATTATTTTCTTGTGCCCCTGTCAAGCAGAGCCACAGAAGTGATCCCCGGGGTGAATTTCCTATCTCCCATCCAATCATCAAGATTTTTCTTGAAGAGTGCTAATGAGGAGCTTGGTTTGATATAGATAGGTAGCTTGTTCCAGAGTATGGGAAGTCTCTGGGACAGGAATCTATCCCTCCAGCATGTTCTGTTTATTGTGGTGACAAGGTTTAGGCCCCTAGAGCATGTAGCTCGGAGGATTGGGATTTCTTTAAGTGGAGCATGTCCAACAGCTCTGGGTTTGACATAGCTTTATATGTTAGGCAGAGATCACCTCTGAGTAGGCAATATGTGACAGAGTAAAGTTGGAGTTTTTTGAGATGGCCTGCATAGGGCATCTGTTTGAGGCCGGTAATCCTCTTTGTGAGGTATTTCTGCAGCCTTGCCAGTTGTTGTAGATGTCATGTGAGGTACATACCAAAATGGGTGTTGTACTCTATAATGGGTCTAATAAGTGTTGAAGTCAATCATTTTGTCCTTGTCCTGTGGTATCATTCTGGATGATGGCAGGATGCTATTCAGGGCTAGGCTCATACCTGCCTGGGCTGCAAGGTCAGACAGCTCCTCCATGTCTTTTTTCATGTAGTCCAGGGAGGTACATCTCAGGTCATTCACACCAACATGGACAATGACAGAGTCATATTTATACTTGTTGTGGAGTGACATGAGTGCATGCGTTATGTGGCGGATCCTGGCACCTGACAGGCAGCTGACAGTAACTTTCTCCTTGTTTAGCCTGGTAAGTGGAACATCAGTGTGCCTGACTCTAGAGTCACCTATGACTAGAGTGTTGGGTACGTTGTCATGCCTTACGGGCTGTGGTTGAGTGGCACACTGAGTTTGTGGGCTATGTGTCATTTGGGTTGTGTTGGGAGTGAAGGTTGCTTGCGTTTCTGCTTTGGAGGTCCCTGTTTCTTGGGTAGATTTTTATTGAGAGCCTCCTTGAATGTAGGTGTGTGTTTTGGTGGTCTAGGTTTTATGGGACTATGTGCTGAGTGTGGTGTGGTGCATGTGTTTACCTTCTCCTCTTGACTGTCTAGTCCAGTCTTGGGTGAAGAGAGCTTTGCTTCCAGTTTGGCTATATAAGTGCATCACTCACAGGTTGTAGTGTTGGGTGTTAGGAGGAGAGGGTTGTCTGTGTACATGAGGCAATTGCTGCATTGCCCCAAGATGCCCAGATTCATCATGTAAGCAGGGGAAATCACCAGGAGCTGACCCTTTGATATGCCTGGATAGGTGCTTATTTATTAAGTACTAAAAACTGTTTTCCTCTAGACAAGTGAGGAAAGTTGAGTGCTGTAGTAATTTGTAGCTTATTTAGTGCTTACAATGAGTTCTGAAGAAGTGCTGAGCTCAAAGAAACAGATTTGAGTGCTGAAACTAGAAAACTGGCTAGTTCTAAGAAATAAAATTAAGCAAGAAGGCTTCCCTCCAACACAGAAAGGTTTGGGGGCTCAGAAGCTTACAAACAGTCATGGATACAGCAAATCTGTATCTGGAACGACTTACAAGAAAGGCAGGAAACAAGCTCAGAAAAAAAAAAAAAAAAAAAATATATATATATATATATATATATATATATATATATATTTTTTTTTTTTTTTTTTGTAAAGGGGAAAGGAGGAGAAGAAACTAAGTGGGTTGGCCTTCTCAAATGTTCTCCCTGGATTGGGTAGAATGAGGTAATGACACTAGACTGGGAGGAGTGTCCCAGATCAGATTTACAGTAGGGGTGGGCAACTGCAAAGCCACCAAGTATCAGAACAAACAAACCCAACCAGATGCTATTCACCTCTTTTGGTAAGTGTCTCTATATTTCTATGTGGCCCTAATCTCAAGAGCCAAAGTATAAACTGCCCCCCTCCCAACTGTCTAGACATAGAGAAGAAAGTCCCATAACCTGACTTGTGAGAGTTTTATTTTACCCAAGTATGACTTTAGGTCCCACATCTGCTGTTATTCTGTGGTAGTCAAATCCTTTCATGGCCAGTTAGTCCATCTAGCCACAAATACTATATCTTTGTTGTGTGGTACGAAATCCTGTAGGTTTTTCTTCCCACCTATTTACAGGAACAGTGGATGTTAAGTTGTCAATCTCGCCTTCATTCTTGCTGGATGGGTTCGGAGCCGATCCTCGGCTCCGACTCGGCACTTGCTTTAGCTCGAGAACTCCTTTTACCAGCTCGAGGCAACCCTATATCCCATGATGCAAGGCGGAACTACCTCAGATCTCATTTGCCGCTTAGCGAAAGAGGTCTCCTTTGCCAGCTGAGGTAAGTTTTTTCTTGTGAAATAAGAAAAAGTGTAGTTAGGGGTTTATTTTTCCCTTTTAGTGTCAGTTTAGTCTGTAGTTAGTTACAGCCCACCCTATTCCCTTGTTTTTAAACCTTTTATAAGTCTTATCTAAAGTTTTTTTAGTCAGGCCTAATTCCCCTTTGATTATTCCCTTCCTGTGTGTTTGTGTAAGGGATTAATTTGTGTGTTTGTTGGGATTGTTTGTGTTTCCATCCTCCTAGGATGTCAAAAGAAGGCAAGGTCTCAGGCTTCAAGAAGTGTGACCAGTGCTGTCAGAAAATGTCTCTGACAGACGGTCACACTTCTTGTGTTTATTGCCTGGGGCCTTTGCACCTGCAGGACTCCTGTGCTTTATGTCATGCTTTTAGCCAGAGAGTCCTGCAGGAAAGGAGGAACAAACTCATCCTCCGAGGCTTACTTAAGCCAGAAGGTTCTCCTCCTAAATTAGGGTCAGGAAAACATCCTAGACCACCGAAGGCTCAGGCTACAGTGTCCAAGCCTCCTTCGGTGGCTCCGGCTCCGTCGGAGCCGATATCGGCTCCGGCTGGAGCCGATACATCTTCTTTGAGAGTAGTGGGTTCGGCGCCGGCCGGCTCCGACACCCTGACTACTGTGGCCTTGTCGGCTCCAGCTGGAACCGACACTTTATCCAGCATCGGAGCCGAGATATCCTCGGCTCCATCTGGGGTTCAAGGGACTTCGGCTCCGATGGCTTCGACCCGTAAGTGATCCCGGTCCCCTTCTATACTGAGTATCCACTCGGCTCCGGGGTCTCCTCTTTTGTCGGAGCGGAGCCATCGGAGCCGATCTTCGAGATCTTCCAGGCTGTCTGACCACGATTTAGAGAGGGTGGTAAGCAGGCTGTTGAAGTCTCAGGCACTGGCCCAAATGCTCCATAGCCCGTCTCAACAGACGTCAGCTATAGCCCCAGTCCTTGAACTTCCTCCTCCGACTCCACACCGCAGTTTGGAGCCGGAGCTTCTCGGGACAGCGACTGTTTCGATGCCGGAGCCGATACATCCTTCAGCTTCGTCGTCCTCGGCTCCGATCTCCTCCTTGAGACCTTCCTTGGAGGGATCCGGTCGTCGGGTTTCCACTGTCGGCACCGAGGGGGCTAGTGGCATCGGACCCTTGTCCTACCCCGCTCTCCCTCTCGGGGCTTCGGCCTTGGTAAGCTTGGCGCCGATATCGGCCTCGGAGCCTTCTCTCTCTTTGGAGCCGACCATTCCTGTTTCTTCGGAGCGGGTGTGTTCTGGCCTCCCGGGGAGAGGAGCCTTTGAGGTGATGAGGAGTGTCCTGGCCTCTGAGCCTGGTCAACGGTCCATCCCTCTAGCTCCTCCCTCTTCAGTGCCTGCAGATGCCTCTTGCCAGCCTCTTGCTCACAGGCCCAGGGATCCATCGCCCAGGTTTCCCCACTGGGAATTTCCTCCTCTTCCGAGGTTTCTCCTGATCCTGCAGGGGAACCCCTCGGAAGAGGACGGTAAGAGGAAACACACAGACTCCCTGAGTCTACTACATCTGATACCGACTTGGATGAGTCGGAGGGTTCCCACGGTCCCTCTGAGGATGTCTCCTTTTCAGACATCCTTGAGCTTCTCAAACAGAGGGGGAATTGGCCCTCCATTGACCCCTCCGAGGATGAGTCGGTATACCTGGAGGCTTTTGGATCCCGACCCTCCACCTCCTGGGTGTCTCCGCCTTTCGACCCACTTATGCAGGTAGTGGCTCATAAGGCGTGGGCGGCTCCAGATTCTGTGGAACCTGTCCCCAGAAGACCATCCAAATTCATCACAGCCCCTTCGGACAAACAGTTCCTTTCCAAGGGTGTCTCGGTGGATGCTATGGTGGTGGCGGCTGCCACTAAGAAGGAACTGGCGGATCCTTCAGTACCTGTCCATCCTCCTAATAAGGACTCTAGGACCATGGACAGGTATGGAAAGCGGATGTTTTCTTCAGCGACCTTTGCTATGCGTTCGCTGAATTATCTTTGTCACTTCACCAGGCTTCAACGAGATATCCTCAAGGAACTGGGAGAAGTAGTCCAGGATCCTTCTGCTGCTGGGGCTCAGGAAAAGATTGCCTCTCAGCTTAATATCCTGAATTCCATATCTAACTCCTCCATGCGGCTCATATCCTATGCTTCCGATGGAGCGAGCAGGGCCGCAAGCACAGGAGTTGCTCTTAGACGCCAAGCCTGGATGCGGCTTTGTAATTTTGCGGACCCCTTTAAGGCGTCCTTCACTAATACCCCCTTTGATGGTTTGGCTTTGTTCGGACCTCAGGTGAAGGATACCTTGACCAGGTGTGAGCAGGACGGTAAAACTCTTTCTGCCGTTGGAGTCCAGTTTTCCACTCCTTCTAGACCATACCCCAAGGGTCAGAAGGGGGGGAAGATGTGGTTCCGTAAAGCCCAAGGAGCTACACCGGACACACGTGGTCAGTTTACCCCCAGAGGCAGAGGGGGTAACAACAATAGACGCCGCCCTAGAGGCAGGGGGGGTCCTCAGAACCAGGGCAACAGGGAGTCTCTTCCTGAGAAGCCCTTTCAGCATCCCTGAGGTGTTGCCCGACTGTCCACCCTTGGAGGCAGTCGGGGGAAGGATTTCGCTGTACCCAGTAGCCTGGAAATCCCTATCTCAAGAAAAATGGGTACAGTCGATTATATCCGAGGGTTACAAAATCCCCTTCAAAAGGTTTCCCGTACCTCTACAATCCCTTCCAGACATCTCACCCGGTCAAAGGGATTTGGCAGAACAGGAGGTTTCAAAGCTCCTAGAAAAAAGAGCCGTCCAGACTGTGCCAGCAGACCAGCTAGGATCCGGCATCTACTCCAGATTCTTTTTGGTCCCCAAAAGGACGGGAGATTGGAGACCAATATTAGACCTGAGCAATCTGAACAGATTTGTCAAGAAGGCAAGATTCCGGATGGTCACGCTTCAGTCCATTCTGCCCTTTCTGGGCAAAGACAACTGGATGTGCTCTATAGACCTTCAGGATGCGTACTATCACATAAAGATTCACAGACGCTCCAGAAGGTTTCTCCGCTTTCGGCTAGGGACCAGTCATTACCAATTCAGAGCCCTGCCCTTTGGCCTCACTTCAGCCCCCAGAGTGTTTACCAAATGCATGGCAGTGGTCACAGCTCATCTGAGACGTCGAGGATTCCAGGTGTTTCCCTATTTGGATGACTGGCTCCTCTCCGCCACCACCAAGTGTCAGCTCCTTCAGTCCAGAGACTACACTCTACAGCTTTGCAGGAGTTTGGGAATCTCAGTAAACTTCGAAAAATCTTCTCTGCTGCCTTGCCAATCTATCACCTTTATAGGCGCAGAATTAAACACCGTCAATATGTTAGCCAGACTAACAGATCAAAGAATTCTGGACATCCAAAAATTTGTTCGGCTTCTTTTGCAAAGCAACAAGATCAAAGCCAGATTTATACTGAAGGTTCTAGGTCTTATGGCTGCGGCCATTGTTCTTCTACCTCTGGCTTGCTTCCACATGCGTCTTCTGCAGTGGATGCTATTCACGCAGTGGTCGTACCACAGTCTCCCGATGAGGCACGAAATCTTGGTAACACAGTCGTGCCGAGCTCATCTGAACTGGTGGATATCTTCTCCTCTTCTTCATCAGGGCCGACCCTTTATTCCCCCTCCTCCAGTTGCCACAGTCACTACGGATGCCTCTCTGATCGGGTGGGGGGGGCATTATCAGGGCAGGATGGTCCATGGGACGTGGCAACCCATAGAATACCATCTGCACATAAATGTCCTGGAGATGAGAGCAGTGCTTTTAATGTTGCAAGCCCTCGACGACTTTCTTCCCACGGGGACTATTGCAGTACAGATGGACAACATGTCCGTAGTCCGGTACATCAACAAGCAGGGCGGGACCAGGTCCTATCCGTTATGTCGAGAAGCTCTCAGACTTTGGCAGTGGGCGATCTCTTCTCAACGGTTTCTGATAGCAACGCACATCCCCGGCAAGTCCAACCTATTAGCGGACAGGCTGAGCAGATCCATTGTGATGCCTCACGAGTGGTCTCTCAATCAATCTGTAGTGGATCAGATTTTTCTGAAGTGGGGCACTCCTTGTTGCGATCTTTTTGCTACTCCTCAAAACAACAAGTGCCCCGATTTCTTCACTCTCTTTCCCCTTCCAGGCCAACCTCTGAGAGACTCTCTAACCCAGGATTGGCCCCGGGGACTTCTGTACGCTTTTCCTCCTTTTCCCTTGATTCCACAAGTCATTCAGAAAGCCACCGTTTTGAGAGCCAAGTTGATCCTCATTGCCCCATATTGGCCTCGACAAATTTGGTTTCCGTCTCTGCATCGTCATCTTCTGGTGCAGCCCTGGCATCTGGACCCAGTTCCGGATCTCTTGATCCACCAATCGGGTCAGCAGCACCGGGCCATTCATTCTCTCAACCTCACTGCTTGGTTGCTCCACTTCCTACCCTAGCCAGGCTACCGATGATTTCGGATTCAGTCAGAGACATTTTAGTCTCTTCCTTGAAGTCGTCCACTAGGACTGTATATGCTAGCAAGTGGCGACGTTTTTCTATTTGGGCGAATTCTAGAAATATTGACCACTTTACTGCTCCTGTTCATTCGGTTTTAGATTTCCTGGCGGAGGTTTTTCATTCAGGATCCTCGTCATCTACAGTCAAAGTACAACTGGCTGCTACTTCTAAGTATCATGTTGGCCTGCATGACAATAACATTATGTCTCATAGGTTATGCAAGGCCTTTCTCAGAGGAGTTTTCCTCCTAAAACCACCTATAAAGCATCCTCCTCCGCAATGGGATCTGAACTTAATGTTGGCATCCTTGATACTACCTCCCTTCAAACAGTCTGCTTCATGTTCTTTGAAGTTATTGACCTGGAAAACTATATTTTTACTGGCTGTCACTTCTGCAAGAAGGGTTTCCGAGATTCAAGCTCTCTGCATTCGTTCCCCTTATTTGGTTTTTCATAAGGACAGGGTATCATTAAGAACTAACCCTTCCTTTCTTCCCAAAGTCGTATCTCAAACCAACATTAACCAATTGATAGACCTACCAGTCTTTTTTCCAAACTATTCCGACAGAGCTGAACAGAAACTGCATTTTTTGGATGTCCATCGTCAGCTCAGGTACTATTTGCATAGAACTAAACAATTCAGAAAATCGGACCAATTATTTGTCTCCTATGCAGAAAACAGGATAGGTCTTCCAGTATCTAAAGTGACCTTATCCAGATGGTTGACTTCCACTATTTCCTATGTATACTCTCCCAGGGGCAAACAGCTATCTTCTAAGCCTAAAGCACACTCAACCAGGAGTCCATCCACTTCTGCAGCCTTTCAGGATAGACTACCCATTGATACCATTTGTGCAGCAGCTACTTGGGCCACGCCTCATACCTTTGTTTCTCATTACAAGTTGGATATGGCCTCTAGAGATAGGGCCAGTGTTGGTTCCACAGTTCTCAAGAGTCTGTTCCATTGAGCCACCCGGGATACAGGTGCTAGGGACGCGGTCCCATCCAGCAAGAATGAAGGCGAGATTGACAACTTAACATTTAGAAGTTATGTACCTACCATAACGTTCCATGTTAGTTGTCTTCTCTCGCCTTCTTTCTTGCGTCCCTCCCTCCTTCCCCCTGGCCTGGACAGATCTTGGAGAGTTCCTATCAGATTGTTTCCTCTGATACGTTGTTAGGAGGATCTCTTTTAGGAACCATTGTTCCTAATTCTTTTAGATTAGTTTTTAGCAGGGTAAGTTAGCTACCAAACGAGATCTGAGGTAGTTCCGCCTTGCATCATGGGATATAGGGTTGCCTCGAGCTGGTAAAAGGAGTTCTCGAGCTAAAGCAAGTGCCGAGTCGGAGCCGAGGATCGGCTCCGAACCCATCCAGCAAGAAAGAAGGCGAGAGAAGACAACTAACATGGAACGTTATGGTAGGTACATAACTTCTAATTCTTGGCCATTGCAGCATCCCATGCATCTTTGGAGAGCAGTTTGATGGTTTATTTTAGGATAGGAGCCCCCTTTTCAACAATGCCTCACTAGCCTCCGCTAGACTAATGGCCTAAAGCACTCCTTTCTTTCCCTTGTTTCACAAAAGAGTTGGTCCAGGACTGAATCCTAGTGATTGACCTGTTTCTTAGAATTTTCACGTGGGTTTTTCATTATCTAGTTTAGTTTGCCTAAATTTCAACAAATTACTATCAACCTTTAATTTCCCATTGTCCAAGGTAAGGCAGCGCCTGTTCCCAAATGGCTGTTATCTCTTGGCCTACACTGACTGGCTGTGGGAATTGCACATGGTCTGATTAGTACATTTTGCCTCTTCAATGTAATTCTAAAAACATACAGTAGGTAACTTTAACATTGACTGGCTGACTGGTGTAACAGAATGATTAGTGAAGAAAACTTCTACCCTGTCTTAATCAACAGACTTTGGAATAATATACCTCCTCTGTAGTTTCTATGCTCCGTATTTTCTGCTATGCTTATGTCTATTATGCTTGTATCTGTGACTCGGAGTTTTTCTCCCCGAGCCTCCGCTGAAAGTGGACATGTATCCAGTCAGACTATCCAAGTAAACAAATGTAAAATAAAATAAATAAATAAATTAGTGATATGCTTTATGTTAACATTCTTGAGTCTTCTGCTGACCTTCATCAATACATGTAAGTTTGATGGATAGAAGATCTGCTTTGCTATGCTGGTTTGTCTGAGGTCCAGGTTCAAAGTTTACTGTACCTTTTGAGTAGAATTAACCTTTCTGTCGTGCCATATTTCTCCTTTTTTATTTTTTTTTATTTGCATTCTGTTGCATAGCATTTCTGGTAAATAAGTAAAGGGTTTCAGGCACCTGGCTGAATCTACTCCAGTACTGATTCTGTCTCTCACTTTGTTTTTACTCATGATAATCAGGTAAGAGTCATCACTAACTAGTGCTTTTCCTGTTTTTATTCATTTGTTAACCTTTGTGTCGATAGTTGATATTATATTCTAATTACTAGACCAGTAATGGTTAAACACATCAAGCTACAACTGCAATAGCGTGTCTTTCTACTGCAGTATGTATAATTGAATGCAACAACCAATGGTGATTATAATTACTTTTTTTAATGTTGCTAACTAATTGATTTTGCAGTGATCGCCAAACAGGACACCCAAGTTAATGTGCTCTCCAGCTCTTTTGCATTTTTTCCTGTGGAATGTATTGTAATTCTATAACAAATTATTCTTTACTAAATGTTTGCATGCACACAGTAAGGTTTGAGTATTTGCTTTTAAATACACACTTTTTTATAGGAGAAGTACTTGTATGTTCAGGCAGTTATCAGCATATGCTGTATTTATCTGAAACTGTTTAATTGTTCAGTCTTGCACACTGGGGTGTGAAATCTTCCTCTCCTTTCACACGGAGTGATTCAGTGTTGCCATAGCAACACTTTCTACCGCAGCTATTGAGCACCATTTCAGTGGGTAACCTTTCATGTTGTTTACTTTTTCTGAAAAGGTGCTCAGTCATTCTTTGCAGCCTTTCTTAATTTTAAAACACTGCATATAGGGTTGCAGTTTCAAAACAGTGTCATATCACCTCTCCAGGTTCTGTTTTGAACCATGGTTCTTATTCAAGATTTGAAAACTCTTTCATTTGACAGAGTGGTTTGATGCCCAGCATCTTTGCTACATTAAGTTTTCCTTTTAGTTTGGGATACAACAGCTCAGTAAATGACCAAAAGTTGTTTATTATTTGAATCTGCCCTTCCTTGGAGATCAGTTTTTATTGAAAAGCACGACATTCCAATAAAAAAGTGCATTTCTTTTTGCAGCTACGTGGATTGCACTACTTATGGAATACAGCAGCAACATATCTATGACAGAGGATTGCAGGACCTCAGTGCTGCTATCATGCCAGAGTTTCCCAAGTAATGTGGTTATGTGCTGCCACAATGCTGTCTAGAGGTCAAGAACATTTTATTTTTGTGCATCAGGGTCTTGCAATTCCATTCTCCTCATATACAAGCATATCATGTATGTAATTATGAGTTGATGCCTCATTTTCTTGACACTCCATCCCTTAAAGAACAAATGGTAGGGAAGATGGTAGATGTAACTTCTTTCTTTAACTAAGCTGTTTTCCACCCTTTTTGTGGCTGTAGGTTAGACTTATTACTGCAACTATTCAAAGATAGTGGCATTCCCCAATTTGTTAGCATAGTAAGTGGCAAAGTGAATGCTTTTTCTGTATATATCATAGTAATTGCTAGTGCTACATATATTATTACATGAGTAGTGTATGGCACAGAGTGATAAAAATCCTGATCACAAACCAGGTGAACTGGTTTCGCTCAACTAATCTCGCGCTGGAGGAGCTGATAAGGGAGCGAAAGGAGTGACGGGGCAGTGTCTGCTTGCCTGTCTCACTGCAGAGACTTATACACATGCTTAGGGGATGCACTTCTTTCCTAGAATACCTGTGTAGGCCAGAGATTGGACAGAATAGGTTGTTGCAAGAGGGGGCAGGACCTGTGATGGCTACATTACTCACTGAAGCTGGTGATATTTCATGCAAAAGACTTGTTGTATATCATCCCTTGAGCATCTATGGACAAGTACAGGGAGGCATCACAGCCATATTGTGGAGTACCCAAACTCCTATTTAGACAATAGCATTACTGATGTTCATAGGTTAGTACTAAGCTAACTGCCTTTGCGAGCCATTTTAAGCCTAGCCAATTATCCCTTGTGAGACTCGAACCCTGCACCTTGTGTTTGTAAGGCAAACACCTTAACCATTAGGCCACCCTCCCAACCCTTGTTGTACCTGCCCCTGTCATCCTTTACTCTCACCCTGAGGTCAGTGGAAGAGGCATAGAACTTGTCATCGCCAAGGACATGAATGAGAGGACATGTTGGTCAGCAGGAAGCTGGGAAGAGAGCACAAAAAGATAAAATAAAATGGGGCTTGAAAAATCTTTGTAGAAAACCTTTAAATTGCAGGCATGAAGAAGAAAAAAAATTACTGCTGATGTTCAGTAAATCCATCAATAATGGGGAGACATAGGTCACTTCCTAGCAGTCTGTAGGATAGAGAGTATAGTGACAGGACTTTGAGTCAGTCGATGTAAAACATGTTGTTTAGGCCTTGTATCCTTTTATTAAACTATCTCTGTGGGTGTTAAAATTGTGTTTTGACAAATACACGCCAAAGGGGACATTATAGCCAATGATTGGCCTAATGAGGGCCAAATAAAGGGAAACAATGTCATCCTTAGATATAGATCAATGCCTTTGTTTATAAGCTGTGCAATATAGAAGGACTTTCTTACAACAATAGATACAGCTTGGTCAAAAGTTATGTTACTGTCCACATCGGTTCCCAAATCCCAAACAACAGGGTCAGTTCTTAGGGGCCAATTTTCAGTGTGGTATGTCCCTCAGGGTAGATGACTTTCCAAAGAATACAGTAATGCATTTTTTGACATTTAGATTCAGGCCATGATTTTGGCACCAGTTATTTATTTTGAAATTAATCTTCCTGCAGGATGGCTATGTCTTTCTGGATTCAATGATTGTTCTTAGCTTGCAGTCACCTGCAAAATTAGTTAGCCAGAGCCCTATGCTATTGGGTTTCACTTTAGAAAAGTAGTTGCTAAACAGAATGCTTCTACCCTCTACTACTGTTGTAGAGACAACATCACAACCCCATTGAATCACTTCTGCTACCTATGTATTGCACTTAATATTATGCCTAATATCTGGACGAATGACATTGTAAAACCAATCACTAAGAAACCCAGTCCCTCCAATCCATCACACTTTTTTCCCATTTCTATTCTCCCTACCCTGGGAAAGATTCTGGAAAAAATATTTCACTTGCAACTAACTCAGTACATCAAACAGTGCCACCTTTTCTCTCAAAAGAAACATGGCTTTCAGTCTGCTTGCAGTACATCCACAGCTATCTGGATACTCAGCAACAACAGTCCTCTTGGAAGAGAAAATTACTAATTACCACTAATTACTGGAGTAATTTTTACTGATGCCACTACAGCCTTTGATGTTGCTGATCACTCGATTCTCTTGGACCATATGGAGTAATTTTTACTGATGCCACTACAGCCTTTGATGTTGCTGATCACTCGATTCTCTTGGACCATATCACTGAAGTAGGCATTATTAATGACACACTGCCCTTGTTCAGAAACACCCTCTCTAACTGCCATTTCTCAGTTAATTTCAATTCATAAATCTCTACATCAGTCCCTCTGCAGAAAGGTGTCCTTCAAGGACCTATTCAGGCAAAATTCCTCTTTTATATCTACATTAACAAACTTTTATGATTTTTATTTTTATGATGATGACATGGTCATATTAGACTCCACCCGTTCTGTTGGTCCTTTTCTTTTGCACTTGACTTTCAGGCTGATTTTCATGCCTGTATTCAATTGTTCAGTGATAAACATTACTGTAAATCTCCTCTAAAGCAAAGGCAATGCTTTTTGGCACCAGGCAAAAACTCACATCTATCGCCAGGCTTCTGAATGTGACTTCATTCAAATACTTAGGGATTTGGTCTGGCCACTTCTTAAGTTTCCAACTCAGACTGGACTACACACACACAAAAAATCAACTCTCTTCTTTTCTGAGCTAGTAGGATCTCCCCTTTTCTATCCAGTCCCTGTAGAAATGTCATAGGTAAGGGTATCTTGCTGTTTCAGCTAGAATATTGTCTTCCACTAATTGCTGCATCTTCACTTTTGTGTGAAAAGCAGTTTTTATGTATGGGTAAGGGGCAATGCAAGACTCTGCCATTCACAGGGAAAATGATAAGAAAGAGGAATTGGGTACTAGGCTAAAGACTGAGCTCTGTAAGTGATCAATGTGCAGTCTTAGTTTGTGTGTGGATGGCAGAAGCTCATAACCAAGACAAGAGTGTGCATTTAGTTTACGCTGTTGCGCCCATGTTAAATTTGGTAAATTATTGAATCAGACCCATTTACACTCTTCCTTTTTTACCTTATCCTATTGTGTACCAGTCATGCGACCCATGAGACCATCCATGTTGTGGTTAGCATATTTATTTGGGACAGTGGATCCAGTAACCCTAATCCCCACTCTCCCTCATGTATCTGGTTGACAGTGATGGGATTCAACCCTTCCCCCACCGTCACAGTGCCAGCCCAAGCATTGGTCTCTCACATCACTCTGCATGCAAGCTAATACTTCTCTTCACATTATTTTACACTCTGTCACCACCAGAGGCATTGTGCATGTTGATAGGCAAAATGTATATGGTTTTAAGTCTACCAAATTTGCTCTCTGTGTTTGCTTGTGAAAGGCTTTCTGATAAAATTTGTAGGAAATGGTAAATTCTCTTAACAGTGTTATTTTTATTAAGCATATTTTTATTTTTCACGGCATTTTGTGTGGCTTTGTGCTTTTCCTTTTTTGATTCTTGGGAAGTAAATGGTAACATTTCAAATTAAGAGAGAAATAATGTCTATATTTTAAAAAAGGATTTTTTGAACAGTATAACCTTTCCCTACTGCCACTGCTAATTTGATTCTGGTGAGAGAAAAGAAATCACCTTGCTTAGACCTTATGTATTTACTTCAGTTATTGGTAATGTGGTAAAGGAAGTGATTTTAACTCCTATAGCTAGTGCCAATTCAAACTGTGATGTCTCCTTGCTCATCCTCAGTATCGGCTCATTCATCAGTAACAGACTTCCTTCCCTTACTAACGCTGTTCACTTCTTCATCAGGTTTTTTCTTGCTCTACTAAATGAGGCTTCTCCTCTAAATTACATAAGAGTGAAAAAACTGTACCTTATGCCACTCCTGAACTCATCTGTGGTCTAATAGGACAAAACTTTGGGTCATTTCTTGGTAAACAACCTTTCAGTCAAGTTTATATTCCTTAACATTTTTATTACAAAAATAAAAGATCCTTCCATTACATAGAAAGGAACCTGTTGACCCTAAGGAATTCAGGAGAGGAGTAAACTAGTTGCTAAAGCCTGCATGTACTGGTCTTCGCAAACTCAACCATGGTTTATGGTTTCAGAAGTAGGTCCTTACTACTTCCCCACACAGTAACCTATTAAAATAGTTACTTTCTCTTAGTTTCTTATCAAAATAGTTCTCTCAGCTCCTGTCTGGACCCTTTCTTTACACACTCACTCTCTCTCTGTCCCCCTCCCTCCTCATTTCCTACAGCTTTGTCACTTAAGATCCCCTTTTTCAATACTTCCCTCCTGCCTTAACTCTTCCCTTTTCTCTCCA
The DNA here is from genome assembly GCF_019279795.1 of Protopterus annectens. Taxonomy (NCBI): domain Eukaryota; kingdom Metazoa; phylum Chordata; order Ceratodontiformes; family Protopteridae; genus Protopterus; species Protopterus annectens. The sequence continues at coordinate 893,614,199 of NC_056734.1, forward strand.
AACTACATCACACAAATCCTCCTAATTATGACTTTCTCCCCATCTCTTCTTTCTCTATTATACCATACTTTATATGTCAGTTCCTTCACTTCTTTCCATCTTTACTCACCTCACAATAATTTCCCACCTTTCACTTCTCTAGCCTCGCAACGACCTCATGCTAAACCCACAGCTGCCTGCTTATCTTTCTCCACAAAAACTGTCTCACCTCTTACGAGTACCTTCTTGGTCTTCTGTACCAAATGCATATACTCACAAATCAACTACTGTTTTCATTTTGTACCTTTATGAGCTACTTCTACCATACAGGAGCTTTATGTTATTTGTATACTATGTATACTATCTGAGAATTGTGGGTGTGTTAGCATTTCAACGCCTTTCCAAGACAGGTCCATAGGCTTTGCTACATCAGAATGGTTGCTATCAGTGTTTATCTGTCTGGTTACAAAATTATTGGCTATACCATTCGCGGTGGTAGAGTGGTAGCGTTGTTGCCTCACAGCAAGAGGTTCTACTGTTCAATTCTCGGCTGGAGTGCCTTCTGTGTGGAGTCTGCATGTCCTCCCCGTGGTCAAGTGGCGTCCGAAAGACATGTGTGAATGGGCGTGCCTTCGCTGAAGGTTGGGCGTCGGGCTGGCAACTCGGCACCATAAAAATCAACTGCCAATCATTAGCGGACCAGAGATCCGCTGTGGCTACCCCTAACCGGGAAAAGCCGAAAAGACAAAACAACCAGTCGCCCTATTTGTAAACTGCATACAAGGGAAGATGTGGCTCTCAACATTAGGAAGCAAGCTAGTGTAGTCCATCTTCACAGATATCAACCATCCATTGATCTAAAAATTATAGGACCCTGTCTTTGCTCAGACCATTTAATAAGTCCTTGAATTGAGCAAACTGCCTTATTGTATGCTGTCAGTATAGAGTTTGCAGAACACAGTCTCGTACTCTGCTTGAGTTATTGGAACTCTTAAAGAATGACCTTAATAAAGGTCATCTTATTTCTTCTTTATTTTTAGATCTGCGTACAATTCACATCGTTGTCAGAGACTTCCAATGTTTCAGCCACCACTGGCTGTATTTTCTCGTGGTGGCATGGTTCGTATGTCATCATCATAAAAGACGTTCTATTTCAAGATGGAGTCCTTTTGTAAGCCTTATTGTTTTGTTAAAGGAGCATCTCAGATCTTAGTCTCAAACTTTGTTCTGCTTGTTGCCTTTGTTATTTGGGTGTGGATTTGACCATGTGCCTTCCCTTCTCTAGTATTCAGATGAACTCTTCTCCTTGGCCACCTACAAAAGCTAAAGTCATGCACACATTCTAGCATGGAAGCTAGTTTCTGAAAGTTTGGGTGTTGGCCGAAGAGTCCTTTTTATCCTTCACCTCCTCCAAATCCAGTACCTAAACATATAGCTGTCATTTGCTTCAAAATATGCTTGCCACTTTTTACATATCCATTTATGAAAGAGGACCATATTGAATTTGTCATGTTAGCAGAATAGGTAAAAATGCTCCTTTCCAAATGATCAATGAACACATCTTGCTGGCTGTCAGAAAATTCAACCCCCCCACTCCACAATTCTGTTGCAAACTTGGAAACACCATGCTTTTTACATGATGTTTTTTTTGGAGCTTTGTGATACTCATATTTGTCATGTATAATCATGAGGAAATTTTAATATAGTTGTCCTCTGGTAATTAAAGTGACATCTAGTGCTGGCTGAAGAGATTGTCAGTTCTTTACCTTAATATCATGGGTTGGATTGAACTGTCTTACACATTGAAGTTTGTCACATGGCTTTTACTTTTATACTGATTTAAAATCATTATATGCCCCCTTTAAATAACTGCCCACTATAGTGAATACTCCCACTTGCAAACTCTGCTTCTCAAACTCTGTTGTCATTACATCAGGAAGGAGTACAAGTCATGCTGGTGATATAATTTTTTGGGGTCTATATTAAATCAGCGAACGCTTAAAAAAGTGAACGCTGATTCATCGACCCAATTTGAGCGAACTCTGAAAATCCCAAACTCCCTGAGAAAAAAATCGCTGGGCCAGTTTCAGGAGTTTGCCATTTACTCCACTGTGGTGTGATCTCTGAGTTGGTATATTTAAGCAGGGGGGTGTGGGGGGCTTCGATTTTAAGTTTTTTCTTTTTTTTTTTTTTTTTTGTTTGGTGGAACAGCGATTAAAATCACTGTTCCGAGCATTCGGGATTTTCAGCATTCGGTGAACTAGGGTTGATCAATCAGCGTTCGCTTTTTTAAGCGTTCGCTGATTTAATATAGACCCAATTTTTTGTGCCCACATTGCTTCAGTCTGGAATGTCATGATTAGTTTTATTTAGATGGCTCACACATCAGCAATCTTTTTAATAATTTAGATAAGTCATCTTGCAGCTGCAGCACTGGTATGACTTTTTTTTTCTTACTCGTTGTTTTCTTATCCCACCCATATTTATGTGGCAGTGTTTGTCTCATTTCCACATTTCCTCCTCTCACCTTATCCTCTAGATAATGCTATATATCTCATCTTTGTTACAATGTAGTAATTCTTCCTCTGTATTCCACTTCCTTCTCCTCTGCTCTTTGAGCTTTTCTCTCTGGCCCTATCCTAATTTTTCACTTATTTTCCTTCACTTTCTTCATCATTGTAGTTTGAGTTTTATATGTAATATCATTATAGATAATAGTGTCTGCTTTGATTCTTAGGCTCAAATCTATACCATACACATGTTGCTCTCTGGCATATCTGCATATCATGTGCTCAGCATTATTTTTCCTGTATTCTGATGTTTCTCCTGCTGTTTGTATCTCGTACTTGTAGATTACCCTGTCATTTTCAGTTTTACTTGTAAACTTGTCAGCCTTGTTTATTATCGTGTTTTGCTGAAAATGGTTCTGCCCAGTTAGTCTATTTAATTACCAAAATATAAATAGACAGACATATAAGTAAATAGTGTTCAGCTGCAGAGTGTTAACTTGAGTTGGAGGTATTTTAGGGTCCTTGAACTAATAATGATGTTATTGTGTATTTTTTAAATGTGTGTTTTCAGTGATACTTCATTATGTGCTGATTCATCTGATGATATTTTGACAATCTTGTTGGGGCTGCCATTTTCTGTTTTATTTTGTTTTGGAATTGCTGCAGATGACAAGATGACAAATGTATCAGGGAATGAAACATACTTGACATTATGTTCCGAAGAAAATAATTGCTACTTCATGGCATTTTTACTACCACTGATGTGCAATGATCATGGGGTTATAAAGGTTAAATTACTACTACTACATAATTTTACCAAACTGAAATCTAAACCAATAAATAGAAGATTTATAACAAACTATATGAAAGTGAAAAAGGTCACTATGTAAAACTATCTGGAGTGATACATTCAGTGGAGTTTTTGCAGAAGGAATGTGGCAAGTTTTGAAAGGAAATTGTTTGAATGCAAAAAATAAAAAAAAATTTTAACATCAGAATTTAGACACAGAAAGTTAGTAGGGTATATATCTGTAAGAACAATATATTTAATTAAAATGAAAGCGAATTATATATATATTAAAATAAAACAAGGTCATCCTATAACTTTGAATACTAAAATAAACTGGATAGACAAATTAAAACATTATATGAATCATAAAAGGAAACCATATTATAGATACACAAGATGTGGTTGGAGTAAAAACATATAAATCAAAAAAATCTGTGCAGATTCCAAAATTTACTTTTGGAAACAAAAGATTACAGATGCATTTACAAAATCTTATTTGAACAGTTTGGCTCCACAAAGGGAGTGATAAATTGTACTAGTAATATTCAATTAACTTCAGACTCTAAAATGAAATTAGATTGTATGGGAAAATATCTATGTAAACCAGACAAGGAGGAGTCATTTGAGTATGGTGCGATTGAAGACATGCAGTGTGATAACTATAAGAATCAGTCAGAGGAGGTTAGAAAAGATTGGAAGAGAGACTGGAAAAACGATTTACAAGGGAACAATGGGAGGATGCATCTATAGCTCTCAAATATGCAACAAAAGGTTTAGGATTTTTTTTCATGAATGTGTCTGCATAGGTATTTTTGTACCAAAAGCAAACATCAGAGAATTCTTCCTCGGGTATCTAGCAAATGTCTGAAGTATGATGGCAAAGAAAGAGGTAACTGGGAACATCTATTTTGGGAGTGTAATGAGCTGGTAGTTTCTTAAAAAATTCCCTACAGAATACACTGTCAGATATATTGGGGGAACAAATGACTATAACTAAGGAAAGTATTCTTTTGAGCTGAAACACAGGATCTGAATTCCATAGACTTAGTAAGGCCTTGTTAAGTTTAATTTTATTGACTGTCAAAAAGCATTTACTGGAAAATGGAAATCAAAATTTAAGCCAAATGTATCAGAATTATTGAATACTGTTAATGAAATCAAAGAACTGGAAATTGGATCTTTAGAAAAGGAAAGAAGCAAATTACATAGAAATAAATGAAATATATGGGAAAAAACTTGGAAAATAATGTTTAGGAGGAGGAGTAAGTTTTAGAGGGAGGCAGAAATTGATCAATTTATATAATGTTGGACTAAATGGGAGTTATATAAAGGAAGAAAGAAAGCATATATGTAATGAATAATATATGTAAATGAAAATATGTGAATATGGTTTGTTTTCTTTCCATTAATATATGTGTGTCTGTGTCTTAAATGATAATTTAATAAAGATCTTTAAAAAAACTAAGAGACATGCACCTGCAAAACACAGCTTTAAGGGATAAGATAATTGGACAAACTCAGAGTCATATAAACCCATAACTTTAATTTCTTGTTGTGGAAAATAATGGGTATGGTTGTCGTGGATAAATTGTTGTCAGATTTTGAAAGGTTGGAACATGAAACCATATATCATCATGCATATTTTGAACATAAGTCTTTGACTATCTGTAACATGATGTTCTATAGTAATATAGTAACAGTTGTAAATGAAAAAGTATGCTATGATGTTATTTATATAAACTTAATTCCAGCCTTTGGTAGGACCATACACCAAGCATTGATCAGTAAATTAGAACAGGTTGTTATTAATGTTATCTTGATAAGACAGTTAGCTGCTTGGCTTAAAGATAGTAGCTGACAAGTATCATACAGCAATTGGACAGGTGAAAATCAAGGTTACAGTCAGGATGCCCCATGTAGCTCTATCCTAGGCCTATACTTGTTTAGATTGTACCTTTCAGGTCTATCTTTTTCATCTGAGGTGTTCTACACTCTGCATGCAGATGATTTGACAGTGCGTAACCTGTTTACATGTGTTACAGATAGAGCTTGGCTGCAAAAGAACTTGACTAAGTTGACCATTTGAACATAGGAGAATAATATATTGATAAATACTGTGAGGATATCATATATTGTTATCTTTGCTAACATGTCTGGCTGCAATTTTGTAAATAATTATAAATTATCCAGTGTTATAAATGCCAGCATGACTAGCTATAATTTTGTAAGTTAGTTTATTTTATCTTTGATTTGTGTCAGATGTTTGAATCAATCAGTGTGAAACCTATCCTACAATGTTATTTTCATAATTCCTGTGTGTTAAACTCTATATTTTATTGAAATCAGTTATTCGGTATATATATATATATATATATATATATATATATATATATATATATATATATATATATATATGTTTTAAATCATTTTTATTTATGATATATTTGACTACATTCTGCATACTCTATTATAGCTGGTTATTAAGAAAATACTTTAGTAACCAGAGAGTTTTTATGCCTATTGTGATAACACCAGGGCCACTTCAAAAAGCCTTACTGATTGGATTGCATGCTGCCTTTTGTAACAATAATTATTTTACTCAGTATAATTGAACACCCCTTTTGAAGGGTATAGTGGTAGTTTGAGTGGCGGCAGTGTTACCATGTAAATTGGGAAAGAGGACATAGCCGGTAAATCTGTGCCAGTCTTTCCCACGAGTGTTTGTATGTGTGATTATCAAATATTTAAGAATTGGTGTGTTAAATACCTACAACTGTGACATAGTGTTCTGGAGTGGGTAGTGTGAAGACTCATTTGGGGGATCTGGATTGAAGCAAATAGTTCAGTCCCATGTTTAGAGCTTTTTCCTGCTATACCTTTAGGGTAAATTGTGTGTTCTGTCCCTGCTTTCAGTAGTGAGGACTGAGGCTCCTTAGTTACTGCCCCAGGTTTAAGTAGGGGATCATCACAAATACATCAAAACCTAAGTTTATGAGATTTGAAAAACATAGACTGAAAGGTAAATATTTCATATGGGCCATAATGATTGAAAGTGTAGATTCATTTAAGGACCTAGGTATATGGGTAGATCCAGCTTTGCGTTTTTCGGATCATATCAACCAATTGGTTAATAATGGTTATAAAACTAGAGGCTGTATACAATTATTTATAAAGTATAGGAAATCAGAAATGATGAAATCATTGTAAGTTACATCAGACCCAAACTAGAGCATGGAATAATAATATGGAAACCTTGTAAAAAAATATCATTAGAAAATTGGAAACAGTGCACCAGAAATATACCAAAGGCATCCATGGGTATGAAAGATTAAAATATCTGAACTCATGTAATGTTATGGATATTTAAGAAAAGACCTTATTCAGGTGGGTCTATGTGTATGCATCAACAAGTATGTTCCACAAATGGCTCTTCATCAACAACAAAACAGCAAATATTTATTTTAGTGAATGTGCATATCAGCGAATTTAAACCCATTAAATAGTTATAGTTGGCAGATGGAAAATTAACAGTACATAGTATATCATTACATCAACCACATGTGAAGTGTATACATAATATATATTTGTTCGTCATGTTGACCAACTATGACTATTCAGTGGGTTTAAATTTGCTGATATGCATGTTCACTAAAATGGATGATCGATGTTTTATTGTTGATGAAGAGCAATTCACGGAACGTACTTTTCGATGCATAAACATAGACGCATTCAGGTATATAGGGCATTTATCAACAGCTACCTCTGGGAAAGCCTGGTGTTATAAAGAGTAGAAGTGAATCAGATAACCTGTATAGGAGATTATGTAGGAATGTGAGGTATACTGTTAAGTTTTCTGAAAGAGTAGCTGATGCATTTTGTAGAATACCAAATTCTGTTAAAGCAAGTACTAGATTCTGACATTTTTAAAGAACAACTTGTCACTTATGGGAATGATTGGTTTGGTGTATTGGAAAAATACTAGAAGAGTATTATTGCCCATTCTTGAAATATTTGTATGTATACAAGGTATCATTGAGACAGGGTAGTACAGCCTTCATTTACTGTGACAGTAAACTTTAGAATTAGGATTGCATAAACAGGGTTCAACTGAGCATATTAAGAGTAGTTCTTTGTTACCTTAAATGGTAATTTGACTAACACCTTCCATTGATTATACTGCAGTTCAGCTCTGAGCTAATGAACTGATTGTTGATAATTCTCAAGACAATTGCAGACATCACTTGTATGCAGTCATTTACTACTATAGAAGAGTTCAGATTTGGGAAGAAATTGAACAGGGTCAGCTGTGTTTCTGCATGCCTATTTGTTAGGACATGGACTTATATCTGCAAGAATGTTCCAGAAATTGACTGCCTTCCTCCTTGGATAGTGGGGATAAGGCTCATAAGCAATGGAGATTTGGGTGAGGCGGGTGTGGTGGGTTGCTGCAAAGTCCATGAGTAGATGTGAGAAGTTACTTCAGCTGGTTTGGATTGTTCATATGCTTTGCTTACAAGATCTTTCTCCATATTCATATGGACCTTAGTCTTTGTTTACGTTTTACTTATATAAATTTGTTAACTGTGTAGGTAGGCTTGTCCAGGGACCATTTTCAGTGAGGACTTTCACCAAAGGCTCAAACAGTAAACAGACATTGTAAATTAGGTAACAGTCCTTGAGAGTACATACAGTTTTAAGTATGCAGAGTATATGTAGTAAAAATAATGAAGTCTAGTGAAACATACATATTATCCCATCCGACTGCAATAAATGGTACGCAATCATTTCATGACACCCACTTAAAGACTACTATTGCACAGAGAAAAGGTAAAGAGACTGAGAAACTGATGCTGTAAGATATAATTCATCCAGAAAGGGAACAATAGTGATATATTCGGTCAGCCACTTTGAGTGACCTTACAATAATACCAAAACTGAAAGCAAAATCAAACCAAGAATGAAAATCACGTGGCACCACAGGACCCGGAAGCACGTAAACAAAGGCTTTCAAAGTAAGCAGATGAAGAAATCAAACAGCTGCTAGGTCTCCAAAAAGATCCTTTAATGTAATCAGGCAAAGTAAAAATCCACAATATCTTCCAAGCGCTTTCACTCAACCACATGCGAGCTTTCTCAAGGCAAACAACCTTGCTGGTAGTTCATTCAAATAAAATACTTCCAGAGTCATCACATGACTTCCTGTGAACCTTTCCCAACAGGAAAATCACCATATAAGGAAATTCTAAAATACATTCTTATTATCATAAAAATAATTCATTTTCTAAAAATAATTCATTTTCTAAAAATGTCTTGGCGACTGAATAGCATATTGAGCTTAAAATTGAATCAAACTATTAAAATGTGTCATAAAACAATTCTGTAAAATATTTTTATAGTTTTATAATACAAATAAGTGCAGTAACCCCTTTTAACCATCGGGGGTGAAATCAAAACTCTAATTTAAAGCCTAGAGTTACTAACTGGCATTATAAAACATTTCTTATCTGAGTTGCCAATATATAACATTCCATATATCATATTATGAAATCTTATGGATTCAAAAGTGAATAAAACAATAGATGTCATGTTGTGCTAAACTGTGTTATAGACAAGCTTGCCTCAATTTCAAAACACTAGTGATGTTAAGGGTGTCATTCAGACCTGGGTATCTAGTAGCTGCCAAAATAGCTCACGGTATTCTAATTTTGACTCCCAACTACCCCCTCTTATATCCGGTTGTAACTGTTCCAACACCATAAACTTTATGTCCATGTCCTTACACGTCAAGGAATGTTTATAAAAGGCATTACTTTCCTTCCTTACATTGATGTCATTGAAGTGTTCGTAAACCCTTCTCCTAAACACCCTTTCGGTTTTCCCAATGTAAAAAGCATGGCACGTAACACAGCAACCAAGATAGACCACACCCTTGGATCCACAGTTAAAATGTTTGTTGGAACAGAACTTAAATCTTCTGGAGGGAAGGTAGTAAGACCCCGAATTTAGCATAGCGTGACATTGCTTGCACATCCCACAGGGATAAGTGCCTAATTTCTTTCTATTGTAATTCTGTGGATCCTCTAACCTAATATCTAAAAGTTCTTTCAAATTCCTGCCCCTTTTCCTAACAAAAGAGGGGTAACTGGGCATAGAATTCTTAAGATCTTCCTGAAGTCTGAGAATGGGCCAATATTTCTTGATAATCTTCTCGATTTGATCTGAGTTGTTGGAGAAAGTGTGTATAAAACTATGTTTTCCTTGTAAAGTGTGTTTTAAAGGGTTTGGGGACATCTTATTAACCCCCACCCCTAATAAAGGAGGATATTTATTTGCCCTCTTCTCAGAAATTTCTACAATTAGTGCTTCTACCAGGGCTTCCGGATATTGTTTGTCCATAAAGAATCCCTTTAAAATGGAAACTTCCTCATTGAAAAGTTTGTCCGTGCTGGACATTCGTGAAGCCCTAATTAGTTGACCCTTCACTATCGCCTTCTTTTGATAGAAGGGATGTCCACTGTGGTAATTCAGGAATGCATTAGAAAAAGTGCTTTTCCTGTAAATCTTAGACTGAAAACAACTATTTGAATAATCCTTCACTAGTGAAATGTCTAAATAATCGAGTTGGTGTTTACTGATATTATAAGTAAAACTAAAAAATGTGGTCGTCCTGTTGATGTAATCTATGAATTCCATTAAACTTTGTTCATTTCCCATCCACATAAAGGAGATATCGTCAAGAAATCTTCTATAGTATAAGATGTCCTGATACCATGCACTGGTAAAAATATATTTCTTTTCCCATTGGTATAATACCAAATTTGCGTACATGGAGGCACAAGAGGCACCCATTGCCACACCTTTTTTCTGACGATAAAATTCCCCCTTAAAATGAATGAAGTTATTTTCTAGAACTAATTCCATAAATTCCAGAATTAAATTAGTGAACTTGGCCCCCAGTTGGACTTCATTAGATAAGTAAGTTCCTAACCACTCCAGGCCTGTGTCGTGTGGAATACTAGGAAATAAGTCGACCACATCCACAGTGACCATAAACATCTCAGGTAAAAATAAACTCTGATCCACTCCTTTGAGGTAGTCCCATGAATCCTTACATATATGTTTAATTTTCTCTACATGTTGTTTTAAGGAGAAGTCAATAAATTTGGCTAAGGGTTCTGTGACGCTTCCACCCCCTGAAACTATAGGTCTAAATTTCAGGGGGTTCAAATTTTTATGTGTCTTTGGAATTCCAAAAATCTGGGCAACCTTGGGTTTTTTTACTAATAAATAGTTATATAACTTTTCATTAATGGCATTTTGCATTAAATGGTCATATAGTGAATAATTTATTTTAGCTTGAGCTATATTGATCTCATTTCTTGAGACAAGTTCATATTGTTCAGTATCCTGTAACACAGTGTGCAAGGCAGCCTCATAGTCCCAGGTATACATCAAGACAGCACCTCCCCCCTTGTCCGGTTTCATAACCCTACACCCCTCCATTTTGAGCTTTTTAATTAAAGTCAACTCATCCTCAGTAATATTGTCAGTTGTTTTAAAATAATCTTTCTCCTTAAGTTTCCTAATGTTAGTCTCAACCAACTCCTCAAAGATTTTAATGGTGGGGTGGACAGGCGGGTTGAAGGTACTTTTTCTTGTAAGAGTCTTTTCAAAGTTTCGTTCATCTTTAAACAATACGTTAAAATTAAGCTGCCTCATAAAATAATAATAAGAATGTATTTTAGAATTTCCTTATATGGTGATTTTCGTGTTGGGAAAGGTTCACAGGAAGTCATGTGATAACTCTGGAAGTATTTTATTTGAATGAACTTCCAGCAAGGTTGTTTGCCTTGAGAAAGCTCGCATGTGGTCGAGTGAAAGCGCTAGGAAGATATTGTGGATTTTTACTTTGCCTGGTTACATTAAAGGATCTTTTTGGAGACCTAGCAGCTGTTTGATTTCTTCATCTGCTTACTTTGAAAGCCTTTGTTTACGTGCTTCCGGGTCCTGTGGTGCCATGTGATTTTCATTCTTGACCTTACAATAATATGACAGCTTCTTATCCCGATGTCTGTTTATGTGTGACCATGGAGAAATGATTTGTAGAATTATAAAGTGAAAGCAGAGCTAGCAAACCTAGGTCACAGAATGAGAAAGAGGAAGAGAAAGAAAACAACAGCAAGTGTATCAGACAGATGCGGGTTTTCTACAAAATAGCAGTGAAAAAATGCAGTGGGTACCAAAGCTTTAGACATGAATTAGATTTTGAGCTTGCAGACCTCAGCCATTTAAGATATGTCTATAGCCATACCATCTGCTAAACCCTCTTCTTTAAGAAATATGCACGTCTTACTGTCTGCTTACTTCAACATCAACTATCAGATTTTAATTAGGCTGAAGAGAGAAAATCATACTGACTTTAGAACTGACTTTAGAACTTATAATTTCATTAATATCTTGGAATATGATAAGGCTTCTAGTCATAATACATTTATGTAGTGGAGAAATGAATGTCAAGAAATTAATTCTACAAGAGTGATGCTTAGGTGGGAAGATTTCATGACATCCATTCGTAATAAGTTATAATTACTGACCAGATCATAAAATTTTTAAAATGTGTTTTAGCAGCACAAGGTGTGTTACAGCAGAAGCTGTAAGAATATAAGCCACTCATAGTACATTATGAGGTTTTATTTTATCACCTATTCTTTAACCTTTGTCTTCATATGATCCTATCCTTGTAAAGAAACATAAAAAAGGATTTCTGAAAGATTTTGTTGCCATTTCTGTAAGGACCTATTTATGTGTTATTAGTTTTATTTTTGCTTTTTATACTGAAACTTTACCTTATTAATGTCACTTTCATTCAGAGAACTAAAGCCAGGGTACCTTTTTGGCTAGGCTTGTATAGGCCCTAGGGCCAATAGCCTAGTACCTACCTATGAACCTATAAATAATTTTCTTGGGTGGCGAAAGCCAGGGTACCTTTTTGGCTAGGCTTGTATAGGCCCTAGGGCCAACAGACTAGTACCTACCTATGAACCTATAAATAATTATTTATCTACTGTTTTGATTTATTTATCCTTTGTTACTCCTACTAGGCTAGTGGCCTGTTTTCAGGGGAGATCCAAGGTGATACTTATTCTCTTCTTAGTGTAAATTTGGCCAGGGCATCAAGTAACTTCCCTTACTTCTATTGATACGGTGGATATAAAAAGTGTACACACCCCTTTTAAAATGTCAGGTTTTCGTGATATAAAAAAATGCAACCACAATAAATCATTTCAAAACTCTTCCTACCTTTAATGTGACCTACAACCTATACAATTCAATTAAAAAACAAACACATCTGTTAAGTGAAAAAATAAAAAAATGTACAATAAGCTGGTTGCATAAGTGTGCACACCCTTAAACTAATTCTTTGTTGAAGCACCTTTTGATTTAATTACAACATCCAGTCTTCTTTGGTAGGAATCTGTCAGCATGACACATCTTGACTTGGCAATATTTTCCCACTCTTCCTTGCAAAAGTGCTCCAAATTTGTCAGATTGCGAGGGCATCTCTTGTACACAGCCTTCTTCAGGTCACCCCACACTTTTTCTATTGGATTTAGGTCTGGGTTCTGGCTGGGCCATTCCAAAACTTTATTTCTCTTCTGGCGAAGCCATTCTTTTGTTGATTTGAATGTATGCTTGGAGTCATTGTCATGTTGAAAGGTGAAATTCCTCTTCATCTTCAGCTTTCTAGCAAATGCCTGAAGATTTTGGGCCAAAAGTGACTGGTATTTGGAACTGTTCATAATTCCCTCCACCTTGACTAAAGCCCCAGTTTCAGCTGAAGAAAAGCAACCCTAAAGCATGATACTGCCACCACCATGCTTCACCATGGAGATGGCATTCTTTTGGTGATGCGGAGTGTTGTTTTTGCTCCAGACGTACCTTTTGGAATTGTGGCCAAAAAGTTCAATCTTGGTCTCATCAGGCCATAACACATTTTCCCACATGCTTTTCGGAGACTTGATGTATTGTTTTGCAAATTTTAGCTGGGCCTGGATGTTTTTCTGTCTAAGAAAAAGCTTCCGTCTTGAAACCCTACACCACAGTCCAGACATATGGAGAATACGGGAGATTGTTGTCACATGTAGTACACAACCATTACTTGCCAGAAATTCCTGCAGCTCCTTCAGTGTTGCTCTAGGTCTCTTGGCAGACTCTCTGACCAGTTTTCATCTTGTCTTTTCATCAATTTTGGAGGGATGTCCAGTTCTTTGCATCGTCACTGTTGTTCCATATTTTCTCCACTTTTTGATGACTGTCTTTACTGTGTTCCATGGTATATCCAATGCTGTGGAAATTTTTTGTACCCTTCTCCTGACTGATACCGTTCAACAATGAGATCCCTTTGATGCTTTGTAAGCTCTCTGCGAACCATGGCTTTTGCTGTAGCAGGCAACTGAGTAAATGTCAGGAAAATCCTACTAGAACAGCTGAACTTTATTTGGGGTTAATCAGAGTCTGTTTAATTGATGGCAGGTGTGTTGCCAAGAAGACTAAATGCTGTAATTAAATCTATAGGTGATTCAACAAAGTATTAGTTTAAGGGTGTGCACACGTATGCAAATAGCTTATTGTACATTTTATATTTTTTCCCGTAACAGATTTGTTTGTTTTTCAATTGATAAGAACAAAAACCAGTAAGGACACAACCACAGCTGCTGCTGCTTCCAGTATAGAAACCTTACTAGTGCACAGAACAAACACAAGCACTTGGACAAAGTTACTTCATCAGGTGTAATGAAAGTACACTTCAGAAACGCACCCTTTTTAAAACAGTTAATGAAATCACATGATAACTCCAATTAATAAATTTAAACAAGAAGTGTTATTAAAAAATGAAATACATTATTACATAAAACATATATATATATATATATATATATATATATATATATATATATAAAATACATCCATAAAAATAATAAACAATCTCATCTCATGAACTCACTTAAATGGGACTACCATCTAAGGGGTCTGGACTTTAATTTAGGTCTAAGTGGTACACACTCATTTAATCCACTCCCTGCATCAGCTCTCATTCTAACTATCCATGTAGACTCTAACTCTTCTGTTCTTAGCCGTATAAGTTAAACTTACAAGTTAAATTGTGTCAATACCTTAGCCAAGCATGTTAACAGCACTGATTCTACGCATCAGTTTAAGTTTTTAGTCATAGGAAGAATTTATGAAAATGTTAGACTAGGTGATATACGGCTAAGAACAGAAGAGTTAGAGTCTACATGGATAGTTAGGATGAGAGCTGATGCAGGGAGTGGATTAAATGAGTGTGTACCACTTAGACCTAAATTAAAGTCCAGACCCTTAGAAGGCAGTCCCATTTAAGTGAGTTCATGAGATGAGATTGTTTATTATTTTTATGGATGTATTTTATATATATATATGTTTTATGTAATAATGTATTTCATTTTTTTAATGATGTTTCTTCTTTAAATTTATTAATTGAAGTTGTCGTGATTTCATTAACTGTTTACAAAGGGTGTGCTTCTGAAGTGTACTTTCATTACACCTGATGAAGCAACTTTGTGAAAGCGCTTGTGTTTGTTCTGTGCACTAGTAAGGTTTCTATACTGGAAGCAGCAGCAGCCGTGGTTTTGTCCTTACTGGTTTTTGTTCTTATATATTTTGTTTGTTTGTAAACATTTATTGGGTTGTTGGTGGTATTACTTCTGCAATTGTGTTTTTCAATTGAATTGTACAGGTTATAAATCACATATAAAGGTGGGGAAGGTTTTGCAATTATTTATTGTAGCCTCAGTTTTTTATATCACAAAAACCTGCCATTTTAACAGGAGTGTGTACGCTTTTTATATCCACTGTAGGTGCCATGGGATCTTTTATATTCACCTGAGCTATGACCAACTCAGGTAGATGGGACCTTAGTTTAATTTCTCCTACAAAAGATAAGATGCTAAGGAGTTCAGCTGCAGTGTTAGCAATCCATTTATCAGCTGTAGGAATAGAACCCACAGTCTTCTGCACCAAAGATAAGTATGCTACCTGTTGCACCACTGATACTGCAATTCACTTGAAAATGTATATTTACCTCAAGATAAGTATTACCTCACTGTTAAATTTTTGGGCAGGCATTTCTTTAAATTTTGTCTCATTTTGGAATCTGTTCAACCATCAGCAATTTTGATGCTGCAAGAAAACCCATTAGAAAGTTGGAAGCCCAGCAACCAAAGGTTTAATCTGTATTTCAGGCAGGAGTCTTAACAAATAATCCCGAAAATGACCAGTAGCCACATTCCATCTTAGCTCAAGCAAAGGAACCAACCATTATTTTTTATTTTTATTTTAATTTGTTTACCTGGATGGTATGGCTGAACAAGTAACTTTATTTGCATAAGATTCCAAGCATCAGTGTTATCTAGCATAAGTGTGTAAGTTGACATTTATTCGACAATATTATACCCAAGGATGAACATTTGCAGAGGTATAAAACATTTACATTTCTGGTAAGAGATAAGAATTTTTTTAGAATGTCCAGATTTTTGTCTGATATTTTTGCTCTTTTCTTCATAAAATTTGTAGTTTTCTTGCAAATAATTGAGGATGGAAGTCACTAAATTAGAGAAATTTGAGTTATAGATTTCCTGTCTTTAAGAAAAATGCATACTAACACAAAACCTTATATTCTATTAATTGTCTAAGTTTACTAGAGGAATATTTAAAATCTGCCTCTATTTTTGGCCCTGTGTCCTCCCATTATTTTTGGCTTTGACCAGATTTCTTGGGCTATGTACGTTACATAAGTAGTACATAGTATTGCTATTATCCTGAGAATCTCAAGGTGGAGTTTGGAAAGATACATAAAAGAGTAGTAAGGGTAATAGTAGTTGAAGAGTAGGTAAATAAAGCAAGCATTTTGTGTAAGAAGGTCTTAAGCAGAAATGACTGAAAGGTAAATGAGATTTAGGAGGTGCAGGGTGTCTGATGAGGTCATTCTTTGTTACTAGTAAATGACTCAGGGTTCATAAGGCATTTATTTATTTATTTTTATAAAGATGCTTAGGATTTAGTTCTGCTGTACTCTCTGATGTAGTAGCATTCTATAGTACTACGTTGAGTACATGGTACATTTAAGCCCAGTAATGACAGATTTTCCTTGTGGAGATTTGCTGTGGATCTTGTAATCTACAATTTCTTCTGGGATTGTATTTGTTTATGATGAAGTCAACGGCCTTACTGACATCCAGGCAGATCACATGCACTGGTACTCCTCTTTCAAGTATAGCTATAATCCAGTCCTAGCATCAGGTTTGGTTGATAGCTCCTTTACAGCCATGAAGCTTTGTTGGGTGCTGTCTTGGAAATATTTGCCTTCTAGAAATGGTGCAAGCCCTTCCTTCAGGATTTTCTGCATGATTTCCTCTGCCACTGTTGTTATGCTAACAAGTCTTTGCTTTGTCCTCATTAAGGGGTTCTATATTTGCTGTCATCCAGCCCTATGACATTTCTGCACAAGCTTGTGATCTTTCGAAGATCTTCATCAAATAGACTGCCATCACAAGGCAAAATTCCTGAGGTCTGTGGAAGGTAGCCAATCTGGTCTTTCTGCCCTTTCTTTCTTGGTGGTAGTTAGTTTCCTCTTCATTTTCCCTTCTATATGTTGTTGGCTTTTTACTGTTATCCCATTCAGTGCTGCCTCCATTTCATCATGACAACTTCCTCTTACTTTTACCTGTGAACACTGGCACAAGATATTCAGTCAGTACCTCTATTTTCCCAGTCTTCTGTGATGCCCATCCCATGTTTGCTCAGCCCGATCATGTCTGTCCATTCCTTCCTCCTTTCTGTTTTGAGTAAAAAAAACCCTTGTGCCTCAACTTGATCCCTTCTACTTACTCCATTTCTTCTTGTGTCTTTTTTGCCTTATTGTATCTGTTTACATTCTGTTGGCCTACTATTCCTTGTGATCCTCCTGTTCTTTTGTATTCCATTTTCACCTCTTGTACTGCCTTGTTTGCCTTATTTGCTAGTCTCTCCTTCTTTATAACCACATCAATTTTCCCACCTTTTTGCAAGCTTGTTTTTGCCAATCAGCAGCATACTTATGTGCCTTTAGTCTTACAAAAAAACAAATATTTGTTGCTGCTCATTTCATAATCACTTTGCAGGTTTACCATCTGAAATTGGTCTGATTTCATTTTTGTAATGACTGTAATCTCTATTCTATGTTGTTTCAAACCAATTGCAAAACAGAAAATGTAAAAACCTTTACTTGACCCACATTCATAAGATTTACTGATTGCTTTAGAGTGCTCATTTATCTGAAATGGTGGCCATTTGAAAAGAATTTATATGGTCTGTATGTTGTTTAAGAGTTACATAATTTAACTGTCTACTAAAAAATCTGCGGTGGTGGTGCTGCGGTAGCGTTGTTGCCTCACAGTTAGACGTTGCATGTTCGATTCTCAGTTAGAGCATCTTCTGTGTCGACATGTGTGCATGGGCGTTCCTTTGTTGAAGGTTGTGCGTTAGGCCCGGCAAGCCAGCACGTAAAAATCTACTGCCAATCATTAGCGGACCAGAGTTTTGCTGTGTCGACCCCTAACTGGGAAAAGCCGAAAGACAGAAGACTAAATGTCTCCCATTTCTTTCTTATTTAATACTGTCTGTTGTTTTCATTAGAATGTTCCTCCTATAAGCTCTGAATGCGGACTCTGGACTTCATCACTTCTATTCAGAAGCCCTAATTTAGACCATATATTTGGCAGTATACAAAGGTGACAGTTGAAGCTGCTATTGCATTTCACCCTGTAGTGCTGTTTGTAAAAAAGGTGATGATCAGTAACTGATTCTTTACTTGCATACTGAGAAGCTGTGAGCAAATTACATAACCAGGCAAGTGCTTTTATAATCTCCCTTAAAAGGAGCACCTGTGTCTAGTATTTCTTGACTGGATAGGTAATAACTAAGCCATTGTGGATAATATATAAGGCAGGGATCTGCTTGTTTGAATTACCAATACACTCAGATGTGTAGTGGTTATTATATGTTATATGTTTTTTTAGACCCAGCACTTATTAAAAAATCAATTCTGTTTTGTGAATTTTCTGTAAATCTTACACTCAAATTTCCCCCATTTATTTGTCTATCTGTATTTTAAATCATCCAAAATATTAGATCACTACTGTATATGAAAAAAGGCAGTGTTTAGATAAATTGGTTAAAACAGGAAAATATTTTTTTCCTTTAACAGTTTCATAGTTGCTAGATTTCATTAGCAGTGGTAAATAATATTTGTTTGGTTTATTCATGAATTATTATAGCACTAACCCATGGCTGGGTGTGGGTAATGCTGGACTTTGCCCTTGTGACCAAACAAAGCCAACTGTGGGTAAATCTAGCATTACCCACACCCAGCCGTGGGTTATTGCTATTATACAATGACATTATTTACGAAAAAAAGTTATTTATCTTTCTTAAATAATGTCCTTGTATAAGGGTGGTTTGCGGTCTTCTGTGTTTTTCACTGTTATCCTGCGGCTTTCTTGATGTACTGTGCTTGTGTATGGGACTTTAATTCCCATGCTTATGCAGTACATCAGTGCTGTGTAAAGAAAGCAATCAGGAAAGGAAGATCTTCTTTGCTTTTTTTTTAATTAAAAAAAAAAAAGAAACCAGGAGACTTTCATTGTACGTTTTCAAATCTGAAAACTTGACAGCTACAAGAGGACAGGACAAGGAAAATACAAGGAAAATCAAGTACGTTTATTCAGTTTTGCATAACACACCTACTTTTCCTTTTATTTTGTCTGTCCTGTCTCTCTTGTAGCTGTCAAGTGTCCGGATCTGAAAATGCATTTTTTTTAAAGTGAAGAAAACAGATCATCCCACTGATTTGCTAGAAAACCACAAATTGTATGAGAAACCGACCAAAAATATGAGCTGAAAATCTGGACATATGGGAGGTATCACTAATAAAAAGGCATAGAATCAATTACCATTGCACATAATACACATTAATGGTATCCAGATTACTTGAACTTCTGTATGCAGTTCTTTTGAATGGACAAACTGTATTCTTTTTTATTATGATGCTTTTGCTATAGTCATGTAATGTTGCCTTTGCATTTTCTGCGAGGCAATCTTTTGTGGTAATGCTGATGAACAAGACTTAAGAAAGCAAGGAGCCATTAATTAGAAGAAATGTGTAAATTATTATAAATTATTATTTTTGCAATGTTTAGACCTATTAAACATAAATACCCTTTTAGGTTTGTTTGATTGGGGAGTGGTCTTAGGTAGCACACATTATTCAAGTGGAAAAGAAGGGAACAGAGGTGACCAAACTTAGAGGATTTGACATATTGTCTTATTTGCCCTCCTCCGCCTAAACAGGCAAATAAGACAACATATCAAATCCTCTAAGGATAACTTTTGCGAAAAAAAACTTAGCAATCACAGCCTAGAATAATCATAAGGCCTTTTATACCTACATACATAGCCTAAAAGGTAGGGCCGAAGCCTGTGCCATACTAGTGACTAGCGGTATTACACACACTGATCCCTCAGAGATAGCAAACCTGCTAGCAGACAGATTTGGCAAAAATTTCACTCCCTTATCCCCTCCAAACTTATCACAAACCTTGCCCGCAACTTGCCCCCACCTTACTTAACCAAAGAGCAGATCATTAAAGCCTTGTCTAAAGGACCAGATGGTATCCTAGGCTGTCTTCCAAAGAAACTAAAACATGAAGTAGTGTGACACTGCCAGCCCAGCTATCTGAAATTTTGTAAATAATTCTATGTCATCTGTGAATATTGATATGATTTATACAGAACTGTATGTTATGTACTGAGCTTCAAGAATGTAACCACAGCATACCCTGCTAGAACATAGAAGATTAACTTACAATACTTCAAAAAATAAGCTGAAATTAAGTGCTTTACAATGTGCTGTAAAAGGTAGTTTCAATACAGCAAAAAAGACAGGATGTCTAGAGCTAGACATTCTTTCTAGTGTCCTGGAGAGAAGTAATTACTAGGTTTAAAATGTAAAGTGTTTTATTGCGTTATGACTTCCTAGCAGCTGCACAGTTCTGAGAGATATGTATTTTTCACACAGAGTTGTAAATTCTGTTTCTGGTTAGCTTGGTTAACTAAAGTCAGGTGAGAAAAAGTGATGTCATCCAAGCTTCTTTTAGATATAGATAGGAATATAGTAAAGATTAATTCTGTATTTATTTGAGACTGCCCTGCAATGTTGTTTTAAAATATTTCCTGTGATTCTGAACTCTGAAGTAACTGTGTTGATCTTCTGAGTATTATCTTCTTCTTTTATTACTTATTATTAAATATATTTAGACCTATCTTCATGGTTGATATTTGTAAGAGATATTTAAGCTCTTAGAATACTTGCATATGTATTTGGTGACACTGTACAGGCCACTCCTAAATAGCCTTGCAAGTCTTGGTTACAGCTACCATTTGGATAATAGTAACATTACACATTAGGATTGGACACCCTTTGTAAGGGCTTCATAGTAGCTGATAAAGAGTGGTTGGTGCCAGTGATAACTACTTTATAGTCTGGGCAGAAGGGGGCATAGCTATTAAACCTATGCCAGCCTTTCCCATGTGTGGTGTGTGTGTGTGTGTGTGTGTGTGTGTGTGTGTGTGTGTGTGTGTATTTTGTATATCAATCAAATCTCAAAGTGTGTGTGTGTCAGCTACTTGGGCAGGGACAAGAAGCACTGGTTGAACAGAGAAGGTGCTGGAGGTTTTGGCTTGACCACTCAGCCGAGATCTCAACCCTATAGCTGTGCCAGTGGGAGTCTTAGTGGGGATCTGTTGAAAGAGGGAAAAACCATCCCCAAACTGACTGTGATCTTTGTGTGCTCTTAAGGGAAATTGCACTTTACTGTGTGTGCACTTGTCATCCTCCCATTGTTTATGTCCCTCACTGTCGCCAGTGGTGGGGATTGAGGCTCCTTGATTACTGGGCCAGTGCAGGGGCATCACAACTAGCATCACATAAAAGTACCCTATTCAATCACAGCCTAACCAATGGCTTTGTTCCTGCAAAATGGAGAATGCTAACAGTTGTTCCCCTCCGCAAAGGTGGCTTAGCAACAGTCCCAGGGAATTATAAACCTATATGTCTGACCAGCCTCATCTGTAAAGCCATGGAATGTATCATCATGGACATCATAAATAAAGACATGGTTGACCTCTAAACCCTAGTTTGGACCCAATTCAGCTTTGTCAAGGGCAGATCCTGCCTGTTAAACCTGGTGGATTTCTTTGAGAATGTAACCAGGGCCATTGATGAGGGCAGATCTGTGCACACAGTATACCTTGACTTGGCAATGGCCTTTGACACAATCCCACATTCAGGCATTACCAACAGACTTAGCAGACTGAATGTAAACCCCTTTGTTGTAAAATGGGTTGCCAACTGGTTCACAAACTGGTCGCACACTGTCATAGTGGATGACTCCACATCAACCAACAGACCTGTCACTAGTGGGGTGCCACAGGAGTCAGTGCTGGGCCCCCTACTGTTTGGTATATACTTCTCAGAAGTTCAGGCCAGAACTAAGGGGCTAAGGGGCTGTGGCTGACCAAGTTTGCGAACGAAGGCAAACTGTGTGCAATTATTGAATTCCCAGATGATGTCAGTATACTTCAGGAAGGTGTTATGCAGACCAACTACTTGTGTCTTAGTCATGGTCTCAAGCTGAATGCAAAGAAATGCATCATCATTCCCTTCAATAAAAACAGAGTCTCTTCACACTATCAAATTAACAACAATACCCTGTGTACCTACAAAATGGTAAGAGATCTGGGATCACAAGTAGATTCCGACCTTAACTTTGACCACCATGTGTCTGCTGTAGTAAGAAAGTCTTTCTACGTAGCACACTTGATTAGCAAAGGCATCACCTCTAGAGCAAACAAGGTTATAACCCCTCTATACTTGTCACTAATCAGGCCCATAATTGAGTATAACGCCCCTTTTGGCAAGTACCATACAAAGCACCTGCAGCAATTGGAGATACTGCAGAGGTTTCTAACTAAGAAGATCAAGGGACTCCAGGATGTGCCTTACACAGACTGACTAAAGTCCCTGTCACTGTACTCAGTATTGTATAAACTTCTTAGGGGAGACTTATGCCTGGCTTACAGAGCAATCTCACACCCAAATCTAATGAATTTGTACATCCGTAAATCAAACAGAAGTAGAGCTACCCATTCCAAGGACCTAAATATGGCCTGCAACTTGAATAGGATGTGATGGAGGGACAGATTTCACTCCCAGTGACTGCCACGTCTTTGCAGTAGGCTGCCAGTTCATAGGTTCATAAGTAGATACTAGGCTATCTGCCCTAGGGCATTTATAAGCCTAGAAAGAGTGCATTTGGCTTCCGCCTCCCTATTAGATTAGCCTACTGTGCCTCTGTAAAGTAGGTCACAGAAGGTACCCTTTTAAGATTAGTTTACTGTGCCTCTGTCTAGCAGGGACACAGAAGAGATCCCAGGGGTGAATTTGAGATTTCCCATCCACGCGTCCAGAATTTGCTTGAAGAGGGTTAGCGAGGGGCTATGTCTAACATGAATTGGGATTCTATTCCAGAGTGAGGGGAGCCTCTGGGAAATGAATCTGTCCCTCCAGCATGTCCTATTTATTTTTGTGTTGAGGTTTAGGTCCCTGGAGTGTGTAGCCCTAAGGGACTTGGATTTTTTTGAGGTAGAGCATGTCCATTAATTCTGGGTTTGACATGGCTTTGTATGTCAGGCATAGATTGCCTCTGAGTAGGCGATAAGCAACTGAGTAGAGCTGGAGTTTCTTTAGTCGAGCTGCATAGGACATCTGTT
This sequence comes from Protopterus annectens, assembly GCF_019279795.1. Classification (NCBI taxonomy): domain Eukaryota; kingdom Metazoa; phylum Chordata; order Ceratodontiformes; family Protopteridae; genus Protopterus; species Protopterus annectens. The sequence goes on from NC_056734.1 coordinate 893,637,383, forward strand.
TGTTGCCCATGATCCTCTTGGTGAGGTACTTTTGGGGTCTCTCCAGTTGCTGCAGGTGTCGGGTAAGGTACATCCCAAAAGGGGCATTGTATTCAATTATGGGCCTGATGAGTAACGAGTAGAGGGGCACAATGACCTCTTTTGATCTAGATGCGAACCCTTTCGTGATAAGGTGGGCTATATAGAAGGTCTTTCTAACCACTTTGGCAACGTGATTATCAAAGGAGAGATTACTATCTACGTTGGTCCCCAAATCTCTAATTACTTCTTCCGTACTTAATGGATTACCACCTATGTGGTAATTTGTGGGCACCTTGTTTTTCCCAAAGGGGATGACTGTGCACCTTTTAGCATTTAGCTTGAGGCCGTGGCTCTGGCACCAAGCATCCATCTCTGTGAGACCCTTTTGGAGGATGCTTGTGTCAGCTGGAGATTCGATTATGGCCGCCAGTTTGCAGTCATCTGCGAACTTTGTCAGCCATAATCCCCCCGTGTTAGCCTGAACCTCAGAGAGGTATATACCGAACAAGAGAGGTCTCAGAACTGAGCCCTGTGGGACACCACTTGTAACTGGTTTGGATTCGGACATGGCACCTGTGATTCTGACCATGTGGGTTCTATCTCTGAGCCAGTTTGCAACCCATCTTGTGATATAGGGGTTGATATTTAAGCTGGTAAGCTTATTTATGATGCCCGAGTGGGGTATTGTGTCGAAGGTTTTTGCAAGGTTCAGGTAGACTGTGTGGACTACCTTGCCCTCATCTATGGCTTTGGTAACTGTTTCAAAGAAATCAACTAGGTTTAAGAGGCAAGATCTGCCCTTAACAAAGCTGAATTGGGTAGGGTCCAGTGTCTGGAGGCTCCCAATGTCTTTGTTTATGAGTGCCATGATAATACGCTCCATAGCTTTACAGACCAGACTAGTCAGGCTTATGGGGCGATAGTTTCTGGGGTCCGTTGTGGCACCACCTTTGTGGAGTGGGACCACTGTAGCTGTACGCCATTCTTTGGGTACATATCCTGTAGTAAGTCTAAGTTTGAACAGTGACTTAATGTGAGGGTTCAGTTCTTTTTGGAGCTCATGTAAGACACAGCCTGGGACACCGTGCGGTCCCATAGATGCTGGGTTTTTTGCTTTGGAGAGGGCAGCTTTCACCTGTGCATCTGTAATGTCAGGGAGGTTACATTCAGTTGGGATAGGCATTTGCTCCTTTGGGGGGGAGGGGGGGGAGAAGTTTGCGCTGAATCTGTCAGGATGTTGGCTATGTCTGTAGGTTCGGTATATTTTGTACCATTATGCAACAATTCAGAGCATATCTGGGAGTTTCTGCCCATGTTCCTGACATAACTAAAGAAGGCCTTGTCATTATCTTTAGTGTCTAGGGCAATTTTTCTTTCGAAACTGGCCTTTGATGATTTTATGAGGGATCGAAGTTTCTTGCTAATACTGATCAGAGATGCCTTCCCTTTTTGGGAATTTGCTCTGTCATGTAGTAGCTTCCTCCTTCTGTTGTATAGCTTATTTATGGCCGGGGTCCACCAGACCGGTCTCCTGTTTTTGGAGGAGTGAGTCTTGGTTTTATTTGGGATAGCACGATCCATGCATTCCTGCAGGTGCTCATGGAATGCATTTGTAAAGGATTCTGCGAATTGGGCTGTATTATCCTCTGGCTCAGGGGCTTTGAACGATTCCACCTCAGTCTTGAGAAGTGCAAAGTTGGCTTTTGAGAAATTCTTTACAGTGATTTCCTTGGCTGGGGGTGGGGACAGGATATGGATGTCCAGGGAAATTTGTTTATGGTCTGATCTTACCAATGAGGGGTTTACCTCTGGTGTGGAACATAGAGTCCCCATGTTGGTGATGACCAGGTCCAGTATGTTGTTCCCTCTTGTGGGAGTGGTGACCAGTTGTTCCATTGCGTTAAGAGTTTATAAATTCAAGGAACCGTTGGGCGAGGGTGTTTGGGCTTGAGTAGTTTTCCCAGTCAATGTTTGGGTAGTTGAAGACATCCAATAACATAGTGTTTGGAGAGACCTTCATATTCTCCAGTGTTCTCAGGAATGCCAAGTGGGGTTCCTGTAATAGGGAGGGTGTTCTGTAGCAGGGTACAAACTGAAAGGCAGTTTTTGCCCACTGTTAGTTGCACATGGATGGTTTCCGATGCTTCTTGCAGTGCCACTAACCTGGAGGTGTAGGTATCTTTGATGAATATAGATACTCCCCCTCCTTTTGTGCTTCGGTCTGAGTTTTGGAGCCGAAACACATGGTATGAGTTATAACCTGGTAGTGCTGGGGTGCTCTCTGGAGCCTTGAACCAGGTTTCTGTTACTGCACAGCATCGCTTTTCTCCATACTGAGGAGAGCCTCAAGTGCGTGCATCTTGAGGTTTAGACTTCTGGCATTGAGTAGCATTACCTTTAGTTTTTTTATCCTTGGGTTGTCTATGGAGTTCCTTTAAGCCTTGAATAAAAAAGGCACTACGGGGGTGGCAAGAGCCTTGGCCAGTATACGAAAGCCTAAGGGTGACAGGTTGCAAGCCGTCCCTAGCGAAGCAATGTGGCTTTTCGAGCATGTCATCCCAGGCTGACTGACACTGGATCCCCTTTGAATGACACCAATACTTTAGCCAAATGTTGAAACTGATCATTTTGTCTTTATACTGTGGCGTCATTCTTGGTGAGGGCAAGATGCTACTCAAAGTCAGGGTCATACCAGCCTGGGCTACATGGTCAGAGAGCTCCGCTATGTCTCATTTCATGTAGTCCAGGGACGTATGTCTCAGGTCATTCACACCAGCACGGACAATGACGGAGTCATACTTGTACTTGCTTTGGAGTGACCTGAGTGCTTGTGTTATGTGGCGGATCCTGGCACCCGACAGGCAGCTTACAGTGACCTTCTACTTGTTCAGTCTGGTGAGTGGGACATCAGTGTGCCGGACAATAGAGTCCCCTATAACAAGTGTATTTGGTGTGTTGTTTGGCCTTAAGGGCTGTGACTGTGAGGCACACTGATTCTGTGAGATATGTGATTCATGGGTATTGTTGAGGGGTGGCTGTTGCTTGGATATCTGCTTAGGAGGTCTTTGCTGTTTAGGCAGATTTTTATTTAGAGCCTCATAGTATGTTTTTGTGTGTTTATGTGTTGGGTATGCAGATGCAATAGGTCTGTGTGACACTGGATTTATGTTGTTGGTGGTTACCTTTTCCTCCTGACTGACTGTGCCAGTCTTGGGTTGAGAGAGCTCTGCCTCCAGTTTGGCTGTGTAACTGCATCTCTCACATGTATTAGAGTTGGTTGGAAGGAGAAGAGGGTTGTCTGTGTACATAAGGCAATTGTAACATTGCCTCAAAATTCCCAGATTCACCAGCTGGACTGGAGAGTAACCTTGAAACTGACCCTTGGACATACCAGATTAGTATAGGGAACTGTTTTTTTACTGATCAGATTAGGGAAGGGAACTGATTTTTCACTTGATCAGGAAGGACCAATCGGGAGCCTAATACTTATGAGAAGTCAAGGAGGGTGTAGTGCTTTGGTTAGTTAGTGTTTCCTAATAAGAGCTGAGCAAGTTCAGGGCTTTAGAAAGAGAATACAGTGATTACTTTGAGAGTTTGAACAGTTTTAAGGGAAAAAGTGAAGAGCAGACTTTGTGGAGCCTGGAATAGTTTAAACCTGTTTAGGCGGTGCTGCCCGACACTGCTCAGTGTGCAAAACCGCGTAAAAAGAGAGTTGTAGGGTTTTAAGAGAAAGAGATCAAGGAGTTTAGAATTGACGCAAAATGGCCAATAAAACTACAGCTTCTAGGTAATAACCACTCCTCCAGGGACAGGCAGGCTGTTCAGTGTTAACCACTCCCACTGGTGAACACAGAGACTTCCCTTTAGCCCAAGCAAGCACTGGCCTTCTAGAAACTTCCAAACAGTTCAGAACAGCAAATCTGTAACTGAACTTTCTTAACTTTCAGAAAGTGGGGAAAAAAGCAGGATTTTTTTTTTTTTGTAGTTTAAAGGTAGCAGAGATACACAAGCAGCAAAATAATCACAACAGTGTAATAAATGACCCTACACTTGAGTGCTAGGCCAAAATCAGGTAAAATGCAGTTTTTAGAGAAAAAAAAATGATTTGAATCAGAGCACCTCTATGACAGTGTTGAAAAGGAACCCGGACAAGTGGATGGGTCACCGTAAATTCTTTCTGTGGATAGCATCCACAACCCTCCTGGACATGGGCAGTCATTAATAAAGGCAATCCTGGGTATTAAGTAGAGAATCTATGGTATTACAATGGGATGAAATGGCTAGGCTTGGGCTGACCAATCAGTGTTATCATTTTTGAATGTTAATGGGCAGTCATTGTATAATCATTATGTGTTATCCATTCCTTCCACAAGGGGGTGTGTGGCCAAGATCCTGTTTGAATTTAATTCCAGTTGTCTTAGAAGCATAGTGAATATCTGATATTCTTACCTTACACTGCATTTGCTTGATGGAAGAAGGAGACAGCAAGACTGTCCTGTCTGATATTTTAAGTGCATTTAACATTCTTCTTCCTTCCCATCCCCTCCTAGCTCTACCCTTTTTTCCTCCTGTCCCATGTCCTCTTGAGTGCCTCTTTTAATTCCCTCTGAATACACAAGCCTCTCTTTGAAGGAGTACTTTAAGAAATCCAAGGAGTAAAAGCTAACAGTGAGGTTGTATTTCTTTATTTCAGAGAAATACTTCCTTTTACATAAACCAACTTTTGGCTGCCTTTTGAAACACCAGATTGAATTACTTCTCACAGCCTATGGTCATTTTTTTTAAATGTAGGCAGACACTGGATGATAAAGTTTCCACTCCAAACTGTGTTAATATCTGTTTTCTAAAGTCTGCTATTACAATGTTTGTATTGTCAACTTCTCGTAAATGTCACAAAAAAAAAAAAAAAAAACATCATTAGTGGAATATAATCTTGTTACTTAGTCTTTCCTTACTTGCTAGTTTCTCAGTATAACTTTTTTTAAATATGAGAATAAATTCAACCTGATTTATATTTGTTAGATGGATGGCAGATATAATAATGATGTTGGATAAATAGGCTGATGATTATAATAAATATGAATTTGAATCATTTATGTCATATCATGGCTCTGTGGTTAAACTTTGTGTCTCATAGCTCTACGAATTGAAATACATACCTGACCTTTGATCTTCATGACGTGTATATGTTGTTAGCATGTACATGTAGGTTTACAAGTATGCAAAGTTCATTCTGTTGTCCCAATATGCAGACTGACCTGGATGACATAAATGCTTAGTATATATATTACAGGTACTCTTGTTTTTGCAGCTCCTGTGGCACAGAAAATGAATGAAGGAGGCTCGCAGTGGTATCAGTTCACCTATAAGTTACAAATAAAGAAATTAATTTTTTTATGCTGGAGCTATTTAACTTAAGAGTCTAAAAACTTCATGTTTACAGCTGTGTAATAACTGTAGTCAAGCTTCTTCAGGGTCATTAAGTTGTGAGTTTTCATGAACCTCTGAATCTTTGAAGGTACTATGATAGAAAATACAAGTTTTGCTGTGCAAGCACTGAGATGCTGTTATAAATTTCCCATCTTTTGACTTGGTAGGATCCAGTCCTATTTAAACAGCTGTACAGAGCTGTAGCAGCAGCAGACAGAGAGGCTAAACTACATATCTGTGATTACCTAACCTGTGTACGTCATACAGAGAAGAGTTCAAAGCACAGTGTGTGCTGCTGAGCTTTAAAGGACAGTGGTTAAGTAAAGAAGGTCTTGTATTTCTAGATTTTAAAGCTTTACATTTTGGAAATCTTAAAATGACTGTGACTGGGAGTCTTAGGAGGGATATTTCTTGGGAGCTTCCAAGAAATACGGAAGGTGTCTTGCATGGTAAGATATGTCAGCAAGAGCAACCCTGTTTTGGCTAACAGTGAAAGGGACACAAATGACAGCAAAAGAACATTTTCTTTGAGATCTGTATTTGGCAATCAAAATACTGTATATCCAAGGTAAGCTTGACTCAGGGAGGCATCTCCCAGCCTCTTTCTTAGCTTCCACAAGCCATGAGGACCATGAGTTAACCATCATTCACTGGACAAGGAATGATTGCAAAGAGGGATTTGCTCATCAAAATCATCTGTAACATCCTGATTGCAGGCACTTCCAGAGAATTAAGATCATTTTCTTGGTAGCAATGGCTTCAATTATAATAATAAGCTCTCTTGCTATACCCCCGAAATACCTAAACTTGATGAGTTCATTATCAAGTGACTGAATTAGAGAAGCCCTACGCTGAAGCAGATAGTGGGCAGAATACAAGACTGAATTAACCTCTAAATTGGGCATAGATTCTCATAACAATAACAGCAAGTCCAATGCAGTGTATGATGTCTAACATAAGTGAAAGATAAAACCTTCTGAACAAAGCATAGATGAGTTCAGAATTTACATCAGATATTAAAGTCTTCCAGGATAAGCCAACAAGCATTATCCAGGAGGACCAAAATGTAGAAGTTTGTAAACTGTTGCAAACAGAGGTGAACATATGGATGATACACAAGGAGAAATCCACAATCTGATCACCCTCAAAATTACATATGGCACTACTGTCTCACTGATATCATGCCTCCCATAACTCTGAAAAACATGGACATCCGAGGAAAGGCTGAAGAGAAAACACAGTAGAGAAATTAGGTCTGTAATTCTCATGTAATGAAGTCTCCAAGAAAAACGATTTTATGAACAACATGTGCATGCTTCTTCTGGGCTTATAGTTCATCCTAACACTAAGTGATACTGCCCATCAAATTATATAAGTACTGTTGGTTGTTATTGAATGACAAGTTCCATAAGCAGCTAACTATGGCATGAATACCCACTGCTGTGAAAAAACGTTTGGTGTAAGGTGGACATAGATTTATGTATTTATTTTTATTTTACATTTGTTGACCGGGAGTGTCTGACTCAGCTGAAGCCCTTTTCAGCAGAGGCTCGGGGAGAAAAGCTCCAAGTAATATAAACAGAAAATTGTACAAATTCAAGGTAATTTAAGAAACACTTCCAGTAATACATAATGCTTAATAGACTCTACATAGATCTACATCTATATAGATAATTCTAACTGGGATGTCATCCATGAACCATCAGAACAAGATCAAGTCTGCCATATCCTCCTGCTGTCTGTTGATTTCAGGAAGTGGTGAGATAGTGACAATACAAAATTGTCACTGAGAAATGAAAGGGTACATCTTATGAGCAGATGGACAAAAGGATTCCCTGTAGTAAGTTAGGACCATATTTAAGGATACTCAATAAGCAAAAATGACTAATCAATTTAGACAGTTGTTAGGGGAAAACCCCTTCCGTAACCTTTGACTCAATACAGTCTTACACCTGCACTGTCTCATGCAAGTAAATCAAATGACTTTTAGCAACAGAGTTTAACTAATAAGCTAACTGGCTATTTTTTAAACATTATGTTTTGGCAAAATGAACACATGCAAAAATGTCACAACCCTCAGTAAATGAAAGTAGATGGACAGATATCTATGTATGAGCAAATAAAATAGCATTAACTAGAGGCACAAAATTGCCAAAGGCAAAGTAAGAGAAACAGTGTAGAGAAATAATAAAACCTAGAAGTAAAGCTGGTTATCTGTTCAGAAATATGAGAAGGTAGCTAGCTCATTCCTATTGTCAAATTCCAGAAATATATAAAGTAATCAAGATAAAAAAAAAGAAATAAAAGAAAACTGTCTCCTAATAATAATGCCATCTTAGCCTAAATGATGCAAGTCTAAAAGCAAGATTATGACTACTATTCTAGCATCTAATGTTAGGAAATAGATTCCAGCTGAAGCAAATTTTAATGTGGCATTTAAACAACCAGAACATACCTCTAGAGTTTTCCAAGCATCAAGTCCAATTAGAAAATTTTAGCCAAAACATCAGTAGTTGAAAAGATTTGTGACATTTTATCTCATTAGCTAGTAAATGAGATATCAGGCTGCAGCACATTCTCCAATCATAACCATAAAACTGAAATATAAACAATGCTGGGTCTCATTGTATTCACTGAAAATAAGCAGTAATAGAAAAAAGAAAGTGCAGATGGAAAATTAATGCTATGAAGAAATGATGGAGGTACAAAGATGATCTCCTTCAGTCAGTTCAAAGAAATTAACCCATCATGGGCAGCAAATCCATTATTCTACAGCTGAAATTGAGACATGCACATTTCTAAATCCAGGAAAAAATGGTCTGAAACCCCAAGGCATCCAGGTGATTTAGACCCACCTTACAGAGTTACCCTGTGGTAGTCCAAGACATGGCAGTAATCCAGGGACCATGCAGTTAAAACGAGTGTTTTACAACTAGCAGTAGCTGAGCATCATAGAAGACTGAAAAAAAAAACATCGCCACGACTTATCTCCTTAGCTTAATTCTGGGGGAAATGTATGCTAATTGAACCTGAATCACATGAGTCACGGTCATACCTGATCATACATACAAACCTTCTATTTTAGACCTAGTAACTTTGAATTTACCATGTTCTCAGATGGCAGACACATACCCAACATGTACCCACCACTCTAGATTTCCTTCTGACTTTTTTCCAACACAATATAAATTATCTACGTAGGCCATATGATCATTGGGCACTTTCCATTCTCCTCTCAAACCAGATCTGATTTTCTTCGTTATTAATTCATTATTTATTTATTGGCATTTGATTTCCAGGAAAGTCTGATTGGGAGATGTTCATTTTTAGCAGAGGCCCAAGGAGAAAAGCTCCAAAATATTGCAAAAACATTTTAAGAACAGTGACTTTACGAGTTTCAAAAAGAATACAAAAGCATTTGCAGTTCAAATAATTATAACAAATTTGGCATAATATTACAACTTTAATTAAAAATAGATACAATTTACATGATAGTAATTTAATATTTAGAGAAAATTTTAGCCAGTTTAAATAAATTAGATATGTTAGTATAACACAATCAGGAATTGCCATGTAAAGTGAGAGAAAAGAAGAGAATCATGGAGGAGAAATTGGTTGATGTTAGGAAATTAGTAAAGAAGGGGGACAGTAGGGTATGAATAGGTCCAAGTTCATATTTAAGGATAGCTTATCCTGGGGTTGAGCAAGAACAGAGACAAATTTTGATCGGGGAGTCTTTCAGAATAGTTGTAAGGGACTGGAAGGAGGGTATTGACCTGGTGGAGGTAAGTACGGAGTTCCATGCATTGGTAGCATGGTATATGGTACAGACCATACCCAGCAGATTTATTAGGTCCTTGAACAAAGAGAGTTTTGTTTTTGGTCATTGGATTATAATACCTAGTGGGAACACAGTTGTGTAGAATGCGTTTTAGTGTCAGACAAGCTAATGGATGCTAGTTAATTTGTTGATGGTGTAGGTCTAACCAGTATATAGCTTTTTAGTACTCTACATTGGTGGGTTCTGAAAGGGGTGTTTGCTGCAAATTTTGCAACTTTATTATAGCGTTGTTCGAGTGTTGCTTTTTGTGATGCCTGGAGATTAGTAAGGAAGGGATAGGATTAGAAAGTTAGTAAGAAAGTAGTGAGGGAAAGAGGTAAGTAGTGACAAGTGTAGTTCTAATTAGAATTCTAATGAGAATGTTTTAGCTCTATAAAGCGTCCCTAGTTTTTGGTGATTTTTTTACACAATTTTGTTTTGCGTCTGCAGGTCAAATTTAAGATCGTCATCCACTATCTTCTGTAACAATTTGCAATGAGAAGTGACTTCAGTGGTTGTGTTATTAAGAAAGAGGATTTTATGTTGTGTTTTTTCATAACAGAGGGATTTTGGATAAAAAGTATTTTTTTTTGGGGTGGGGGCGTGAGCATGAGATGTGACTTACCAAGCCATGTGGCTGTTAAAACATCCTGAGTATTTTTTTGGAGATGTGCCAGGTTGTCTGATGTGCATATGAGTGTGAGGTCATCTGCACATTATATTCGAGAGGCCTGTTTTCTGGATGTGTGGAGGGTGGTAGTGAGAGTGTTAAAGTAGAAGGGACCAAGGACAGAGCCTGGTGGTACACCCGTGGTGGCTGAGAGGTATGAAGAGAGAGAGACAGAGAGTGGACTACCATTTTACTGACTAATACCTATTGGACAAGTAGCTTTTGAACCATAGAAGAATTTGCTGAGATAGAACTAGTGAGGATATTTGAAAGCTCATGGTGGTGCAGCGGTTAGCATTGTCACCTCACAGCAAGAGGTTCTCTGGTTCGATCCTCGGCTGGGGTGCCTTCTGTGTGGAGTCTGCATGTCCTCCCTGTGGTCGCGTGGGTTTCCTCTGGGTGCTCCCATTTCCTCCCACATCCCAAAGACATGCTGTAGGTGGATTGGACACTCTAAATTGGCCCTAGGCATGAGTGTGTGCCTTCTGTGGAAGGTTGGGTGCCAGGCTGGCAACTCAACACTGTAAAACTCCACTGCCAATCATGAGCAGACAGGTGATCCGCTGTGGCAACCCCTAACCGGGAAAAGCCGAAAGAAGAAGAAGAAGAAGTCAAGTTTCGAAATAAGGAGGAGACTAGTTTGCCATTATCACTAGCTTTATTGACCATATCTATAAAGGTTAGAAATGCAGTGTTAGTGCTATGGGGGAACAGAAGCTGTGTTGTGTGAGGGTAATGAGTTTTTCCTGCAGAAGATAGTTTAGCAATTGTTTTTGAATACATTTTTCAAGTATTTTGGAGAGGGGCAGGGATAAGATTGCTATAGGTCAAAAAGTTAGTGATGTCTGTTGAATTTTCTCCATTGTGTAGAGGGATGTTGGGCAATGTTTTCCAATGAAGGGAACATGGGATTCCTAGACTGACCTACTTATAAGGACTGAGACAGGATAGGCAGTGCTTCTGGCTGCTATTTTGAGGTACTCAGTTGGAATGTTATCAGCTGAATAAGAGTATGATTTTGGTCTGTTTAAGAGTAGTTTTATACAGGATATTGGCACAGGTCTGAAGGTTAAAGTGGCTGTGTTGATAAGTGGCTGTTGGACAGGGTTGGGATTACATGTTTCGAGTGCTGTGATATCTATGAAATTAGAGCTTAAGTCTTGCAGTTCTGAGTGGTGAGTTATTGAGGGAGGGCTTAGGGTTGAGTTTTTGGCTGGGTTGTAAGATTTCTTTAACTGCTGAACAGATTTTTTTTTGATTGTGTTTACTATTGTCATGAATGTTGTTACAGTATACTTTTTTGTATTCATTTATTTGTTTTTTAGTAAGATTGTGAAGCATGATGAAGTTTGAATCATTGTGAATTTTTATATCTTTGCTATTCGTTCCACACTTTTTATCTCTCCTGCTTTAGCATTCTAAACGTTTTGGTTAGCCAAGTTGCATTATTTGATTTTTTAGTCTCTTCCTTCTAGGAAGTACAAAGCTATTTAGGAAAGTTGTATAGAATTCATTTACAGTAGCATCTAATGGAAGGATTTTTAGGATGTTCCAGTTAATAGATGACAGGGTAGTAATGATTATTTTAGGTTAAACTTGGACAGGTTGCGTTTTGTTTATAAATACTCAAAGATATTAGTGCTCTAATTTTTCAAGAGAACAGACCAGTGACATGTTTATCAACAATATTCATTTGTGAATGAAAGGGTCATGGTGAAGTAAAAAATTAACAGTTAACAACAGTGTATGGATGTAAGAATTACAAGGAATATGTATATGATAAAGAAGTGCATATGGAAACAGACCATAAGGCCTTGCAAAGTATATTCAGAAAGTCTTTACTTTTTACAGCATGTTACCTGTCGGTGTACAACAAAAGGTCAGCACTGCAGTACAAACAACCTGAACGTCGTCCACACATGCAACACAGATGGCCATACTGGGCATGCTCACACACTTAGAGGAATGAAGGCAATGTCAGTCAACAACATACTGAGAGGTCATACTGGGCATGCTCACACACTTAAAAACATGAAGGCTATGTCTGCAAACACCAGTGGACCAAACATATCTGGAAGTTGCAGTTCTCAGTGTGAACAGATGTCAATATGCACCACTCCTGCCTTGCACACACAGTGGATAGGAATGCAGACAAATATGTAAGAACAACACACTATAATAAGCAACAGGCACACAGGCACACAGGCATAGATGTGTGGAAGAGGGTGGCCGTGACAAGGAGCCATGCGGGCCTGTCCCAAATGTCACACAGCCTAAGGGCCCCCAACACATGAGGTGTGGATGTAACCCACTGCGGATACTAGCCACCAGTACCTGTCAGCTTGACAGACTATGTGGTGCATGTGCCAGCTGTGCAACAAGACTGTACAAGGAAGCAGCCATCTAGTAGCTGTATACATGCACCTGTGACATGTGACCCAGTGTGTGCCCACATGTGGCATGTCAATCCCTACATAAATGGGGTATGACCCATGCACACACTGCCCTCCCCATAGCAGTAGTATGACAAGCCAGCTGAGGTCATCTAATGCGAATTACACCTTTGGGAGAGCTATAGCTCAGTAATATGCATGGCGCGTCCCATAAATGCATACTGCTGTAGTGACAGAGTAGTTAGGTAGTAGTACTAACCCCCAGACCTGTCAATTGTGTGAGTGTGTGTTTTTGTGTGTGCCTGTCTGCCTGTCTGCCTGTGACTGTCTAGAGTGAAATGCTTGTTAGGCTACTCACACTCTGTGCAATACATATATTCAACTTTGGCAAGGCAACTGTGTGTGTTTGTGTGTGAGTCTGTGTGTGTGTGTGTGTGTGTGTGTGTGTGTGTGTGTGTGTGTGTGTGTGTGTGTGTGTGTGTGTGTGTGTGTGTGTGTGTGTGTGTGTCTGACTGGGTAGAGAGCAATGCTTTTTAGGCTACTCACACTCCATACAATACAAATACTCGACTTTGTCAAGGCTGCCGATGTCACTCACCTAGAAGTACACCTCTGAGAACGTGATAGCCCAGTAATCGCCGTGGTGCATCCTGTAACTGCGTACTGCTGTAGTGTGATAAACTAGTTAGGTAGGTGTTCGAACCTCAGCCCGGTGTGTGTGTGTGTGTGTGTGTGTGTGTGTGTGTGTGTGTGTCCAACTGGGTAGAGAGCAATGCTTTTTAGGCTACTCACACTCCATACAATACAAATACTCGACTTTGCCAAGGCTGCCGATGTCACTCACCTGGAAGTACACCTCTGGGAACGTGATAGCCCAGTAATCGCCGTGACGTGTCCTGTAACTGCATACTGCTGTAGTGTGATAAACTAGTTAGGTAGGTGTTCGAACCCCAGCCCTGGCAACTGTTTGTTTGTGTGTGTGTGTGTGTGTGTGTGTGTGTGTGTGTGTGTGTGTGTGTGTGTGTGTGTGTGTGTGTCTGTCTGTCTGACTGGGTAGAGAGCAATGCTTTTGAGGCTACTCACACTCCATACAATACAAATACTCTACTTTGCCAAGGCTGTTGATGTCACTCATCTGGAAGTACACCTCTGAGAAATTGATAGCCCAGTAATCGCCGTAGCGCATTCTGTAACTGCGTACTGCTGTAGTGTGATTTAGAACAGTGGTAGTGTTCCATCTCCATCCATGCCAGTTCTGGATGTGATTTGTGTGTCTCAGCGTCTGTGTATGGAGCAATGCATTATAGGCTACTCACTCGCAGTACATTACAAATGCCCTACTTTGGTAGTCCTGCTGATGTCATTAATTGTGAAATACATCTTTGGGGAAGATGAACTTTAGTAATGTCCATGGCACTTAATATAACTGTGTAGTGCTGTAGTGTAGTAAACCAGCTAGGTAGGGGTTCTACTCCCAGACATGATAGGTGTGTGTGTGTGTGTGTGTGTGTGTGTGTGTGTGTGTGTGTGTGTGTGTGTGTGTGTGTGTTTGTAACTCGTATCCTGTGTAGAGGTGGTTGTGAGTCTGTGACACCTGTGGACAATGTGGAGGGGTTTTCCTAATTTCATTTATGGTGGCCCTACTATATATCACAGTGTCCACCATACAGGGATAACAGATGTAAATGGCTGAGAGGCTGGGGTGCAAAGCCATACCCATACATGTGACATCAAGGTTTGCGAATTACAGTTTGCAAACCCCCACTGTGCCTTCACATGTGACTCACAACGGACATACCATGCCTGACAACATGGCCTGTATGGACAAATGACACTGACATCAGGAAATGCTGTTAGCATGCTATCAATATAGGTGCAGGGTAAATCTGCTGACCAGTACCACTCCCTGCCACATGTGGGCAAGCCTGGCACATCTAATGATAAACTGTGTTCATAACATAGGCCAGACATCCCAGGTACAGTTCCACATATCACTGTACATGCATGTGGGAGGTGTGCACATCCTAGACACCATCCAATTCATGGACTAGGGAACACATACTTGACAAGTGATGCACAGCATTGGCCACACACACAATAGTCTCCCAGGTTCCTGGAAGACCAACGCAATACCCACATGTGCAAGCAAATGCAGAAGCTACAGGCCTGTGCCACAGCGCAGACCATTGTCATGTGGGCTGATACCAAGGTATACCCATCGCCTGCTGGCACTATTGGTCACCACACACCTGTGCAGACATGCACCCATGCATGTCTGAACAGGACCCTGTGTGTTCTTGTGTGTGTTGTATGCTGCTTATGTCCACATCCACACACACACTACTCCCCCCAGGGCACAGTGAAGCATGCCGCCTTATGTCTGACACCACCTCGTACCCACTGCCCATATGACATCCATATCACTCATGTGGTGCATGTGTTCCCTGCACATTGATGTGTTGTGGCAATCCCACTAGTCACGGGTTGCACTCCTGGCCCTGCCAAGTGTGTTAATGTGTGTGCGTCCCTGTGTTAGTGTGCTTGTGCTGCCACTGGCACCTGTTCATGCAGACAGGTACGTGTATGTCGCCTACTGTATATCTACCGTATCCCTGTTGCAGATGTCACTCACCATCACATATATGTTCTGAGTGCTCCCCACCAAATAACCCATGTGGCGCATCCAATAACAGCATCTGTGAACTGTGGTAGCAGTACATAGCTGTCGAGTGTCTGATATCCTGTGCTGGTAGGTGTGTGACACAAATATACATCGGTTTTACCCTCCCACCCCTTCCTGACATGTATTCGCCTCTGTCTACTGCTCCCACTTCCTCTCTGGCAGATGTGTAGGCCCACACCTGCATTGCTTAGGCAGCAGCATGTGTATTTAACGTGATGCTCACGATCAGCTGAATGCCTGTGCATGAATTGCAGGCCTTCCCTAGCCGATTGCATGTGGAATAGGTATGGTAACATTCCCATAGCCAACTGCATGGAAACGCACTCCAATACCTAGGAACATCCTGGTAGTGTTGGCCCTCGTCTGTTACTGTGAGCAGGAGCTAGAACTGTCGTTTGGCAAACAGCATTTCAGATAGGTTTGGGGATTTACCTCTAACAACATACACTGTGGGAAGAGGGCAACAAACAGGAGGGGGATGTGCCTGACCTGACTATAAACTGTAAGTGCTGCTGTACTGCATATGGAGTAATGTTGGATTAACAGTGTTTGTCTGGATATGCCTGTCATACATGTTGCAATACCTGCCATGTAAGTTCCATGTATATCAGGAATCCCCATCTGCAGTCTCATCTGCAGACTGGGCAGTGTTGTGCTTTTGGTGTTATGTGTTAACCACGATGCATCTATCCATGGAATGCAGAAGGTACTGTGAGGATTGCAGTCTGTTGATGGTAAAGGCTGTGACAGTTGCTGACTACATATCCCTCATTGGACATATGTTGCAACAAACCCTGTTACAATGGTAGATTAATGAGGGTATCACATCATCATGTCTATACTGGACCTGTGTATGTGCTGTCAGCCACACCTCTGTCAACCTGTGTACATATGTTGTGCATGAAGTGGTGCATATGTGCTGTACACCGTAAATAGTGTCAACATATTTGATAACATGCCAGTGATATATCAGAGTGCTATACATGTCATATACGGTGGGGTTTATACTTAATGCTATACCCTGGAAATCCTGTGGATGTTTGTACAGAACTGAGGTCTGTGTAGTGATGGTGAATGTCGGCAGTGTGTGTATTGTTAATATGTACTATGGCCTGTGTACAGACTGTGGTAGATGTCATTGTTCTAGCTCCCCTTCCATCTGTTGTTACATGCTGCCTCACTGTATGGTACTGATTTACCTTACATGTGTGTAGGGCCATACACACATGTCCCATACCACAGACAGCCATCAGACCAGACTGTGTAGCAGCCCAGTATATGTAGGGTCATTCTATGAGTGGCACATATGAGGATGGTGTAGAACAGATAGTCCATATACTGTACTATTATGCTAGCGTACCATATGTGGCTGTGGCTGTGTTTACATTGGTTGTGATTATGCACCGTCACACATGTGTATCCTACCTACCCTGTGCTGTGACATGGCTGTCAAGCCTGCTATATATGCAGGTACTGTACCATGATAACCTTAGGATGTCCGTCAGTATCCAGTGGCACACATGTTATGAGCAGATGTCACCTTCCACACACACCATGTCTGTGACAACAATCCCAATGACAGTAGCAAATGTCTATTAATATACCAGTTATACATACTAGACATCCCCTTGCACTACTACATTGGGACTATAGGGCCTGGGGTACTGCTACACTCCATGTCCAGGACATATGGTGGGACGATATGGACATGTACATTTCAAGATAGCCATATATATATATATATATATATATATATATATATATATATATATATACACATGTGTAGTACTTCCAATTACCACTGTCATGGCAATCACCCACTGTGGATCCCTACATCATGTGGGTGTATTCCCTATACATTCCCTGTGTGTTGGACATCCTTCCTGTGTGTGGGCATCAATATTACAGACAGCAGGTTCTTACAGGAGAACCTGCACACTCAGGGCAGCCACATATATGTAGGAGGATTGGGACATACAGACAGACTGTGAGTAGAGTGGTGTAATGCTTTGCATAGTACTGTTGTTACAGGTTGTGTGTGTGTGAACATACTAGTTTACCTTGGACTGCAGTCTGCATAGTTCATTACTGTGGGCCTATCCTCTAGCTGGACAGAGGTGTGCCTATCATGTGTTGTCTGTCCACCACACAGGTCCTCTGTCGGATATTACACTGACAGTGTGTGTGTTGCATGCTAGCAGTACATAGCTATATCCATCTGTGTACCTGATATCATATTCCTGCATAAGGGTATGTTGGAACACATCCTGTAACACCAGCATGTTCCAGGGTGTGTTACTGCAATATTGCGGGTATGGCCCTGCATTCCTGCCTGTGTCCTCCACATATATGGCAGCCTTTGTCCTGCTGTGATACGGGTATGGGTTCTTAGGTAATGGCCTATCATTAACCACTGCTAGCATTCCTACTATCATCTCAGTCATAGCGTGGACACCCACAACATTTGTTAGCCAGGGACCATACATGTGACAGATATATTGCCATTACCGCAAGTAATGAATGTCCCCGTAGGCCTTGATTACAGGGTGTAATTGGTGGCTGCTGAACTACATCTGATATTGTTGACGGTTATATATCATGCAGGCAATGAACTACATCTGATATTGTTGACGGTTATGTATCATGCAGGCAAATCTGTTGTCAACTATAGTACAAATTGAAGGGCTTAACCTGGACACAATAGTATGATATATATCCACACTGTCTGAATCGACTGTTTTGTGTGAGCCTTGCATCCATCACTGGTTATATATATCAACATCCATGTGCTGTCAGTAATGACATACATTATTGTATGGTACACAAATAAAGGTTGTCTGTGTATACTTACCTGTGTGTCGTGTCATGTCCTTTGAATTGTGAGTGGGTATATATGCAATGTAAGTATCCCCTTTGTGGAGCTGGTTGCCACACCACACATCACAGGTACAGGTTACAGGGCTTGTGGCTGGGGATATACATTGCGCCCAGTATGTCCACACTACTGCTACACATGTATGGCTATTAATACCCTTTGTCTATGTATATGTACCCATATATCCTATATATATATATATATGTGTGTGTGTGTGTATGTGTGTATGTATATATATATATATATATATATATGGTTTCCTATGGCTTTGTCGAAAGTTCATTTCGTCGAAAGTTCATTTAGTCGAAAGTTCATTACATCGACAAGCATTTTAGGTGGGGGGCTTTGCCCCCCACACACCCCCTAACTATATATATCAACTCCAGGGTCGCACAACATTGGGGAAGGGGGCAAATGCTTGTCGATGTAATGAACTTTCGACGAAATGAACTTTCGATGAAGTCATAGGAAACCATATATATATATATATATATATATATATATATATATATATATATATACACTGAACATATTAATCTATATCTGTACGATTGCTGTTATATGGTTATTTGTGAGTCATACATACACATATGTATACCAATAGCTGTCTATCTCTCTACATTTACAGATGTATAGCTGTCCATAAGTCCATGCATGGTCGGCCTATATGTGTGACCTGTACCTCATTCTCTTAGCAATTGACATGGATGACCTTAAGACTGAGGTCAGTCATTCGTGCCGACACATACGTGTTTCAGAAGTATCATCTTAAGCAATATATGCGTTCTACCACATATAACTGTGTAACTTGCAATGTTTGAAGTGTATTAGAGCAGGATATGACAGATATCCCCATATGCACCCACATTATGACACACTATGTCCGGGATTCATGCATTAAGAAGTTGTGTGGTGTGTTATTACTACATTCCCTGTGCTGTTGACTGATTTTGCTGGATGATATGCATGTGGAATGAGTGGTTATTACTTCTGTCATGGTTTAATGGTAAGTCACATAGTGTATGATGTGCAGCATCTCGGGTGTGGGCCTTCCACAGGCTGTATATTATGTTTCAGGGCAGACCATTAGCTGTTGGATACAGAGTGAGTTAGGGACAGTTGAGCGGTCATACACGGGTGTGCACAGGTATGCTTAGAGCTACGCAATGCTAAGCTTGGATTGCGTTACCTTATACTCAGCTAGCATCTATTTAGCTCAATCTATGTAGGCAATGCTTACCCCCATGTGAATACATGTACACCCACTTACAACTGCTTATCCATGCGTACTACTGCTGTTATGTGCTTACACATGCTTACTAGTGCCTTAGTCAGTATGACACTTCACATGTGCATTTAAGGCAGTACTCCTGTGCAAATATAAATGTTACTTTGTAGGTTGTACAGCACAATGAAGTTAACATACGGATATCACATGGAAAATAGGATGTGCTGCAGTGAGACTCGACCTGGAAATGCGTGCACGTTAGGCGGATGCTTTGGCCACTACACTATTGCTGGTTTGCTTTGTTTGCATATGTCTACCATAATGACATACCCATGTTCTCTTCCCACGGCCCCCGAGCTCCACGTACACAGCATCCATCCATTCCCCGGTTGCTAGCCCTGCCATACTACACCTCCACACATTTCCCTCTCTGCACGTCTCGGTACACCTCCAGTATACTGTCCACACCCAAGCTTCTGCAGGCTCTTCATCCGTATAGTCCACGTACATACCAGCCTTCCCCTGATCCTCCTCCGATACTGGTGGTGACATCGATGTGACCCACAACTGTTGGTTCATTCCACCAGGGATGGACCTATTGTTGTGTCAAGAGTAGACTTAGCTGGTCTACAGTGTTTCTCCCACTGGTAGCATCCTGTCAGGGTATTGTGTAGCAGCGGTTTGCTCACACATCTGGTCAGCCTCATCTTCCGGTTCCACAGAACCAACACCCCAGATGTGACATACTGTGCATGAAGCACGCTCACACACCCCCACGGTGTGCACCGTATATCATTATTCCCTTCGGTATTATGCAGGGCTTCTGTTCTCACAGTATGATTGGACAGACACTGATGTTCTTCGTGTTTCACTGTTGCAGTCATCACATTTGGGTTATCTGCTTGCAGTAGCCATCAGTCGGCCTTATTAACAAAGTCTTGGGTCCTGCTTTGGTTGCTGTCCCTTCTTCTGTCACGTCAGGTCGTCACGGGTATAAAACATGCAGCAGATGCCATTACATCAGTCTTTCTTGCCGTGCGGTTCCCGAAGCAGAAGCACTTCAGAAGTGCCGGTCGGCCGACTCCTGAAATTTTCGTTTTCGAGTTTCAGAACCGAAGTCTTCAACTAAAAGCTAAGTACCTGTTGGTGAAACTTTTTCTTGCTCTAAACCGATGTCAGCAAAAGTAAATAATTGCATTACTTGTGGAAAGCAAATACCTCATAAAGATTTTCATTCATACTGTATTCCTTGCTTAGGCCCTGACCACGACGTACCTCACTGTCGGTTTTGTGCCTTATTTAAACCACAAACTATCCGTCATTGGT
Source organism: Protopterus annectens (assembly GCF_019279795.1). NCBI lineage: Eukaryota > Metazoa > Chordata > Ceratodontiformes > Protopteridae > Protopterus > Protopterus annectens. The sequence goes on from NC_056734.1 coordinate 893,657,829, forward strand.
TTATTTACGCTTCTAAATATTTTGGTGCTCGGTTCAATTATCCCAATATGTCTTTGGTAAGCCATCTGACTACCGACATTCCGAAAAAACGCAAAGATAGAGACAGAGACAGGTCGCCGAGGTCCAAAGCTGCCGACGACACTTCTCCTAAGTCAGTTGCCAGTTCGCCGGTACTAAGTGAGGTGCTTTCACAGCCCCTGATACCCACTACTTCAGGTTCACAGGCCTCTAATGAGACCCATTTGGAGTCCGGTATGCCACGAGATGCTTCAACTGTGGAACCTGCGGATGTCTCTACCTTGGATGGGTCTGGAGCCGCTGTGCAGGCACCGGCTTCTGAGGGTGTAGTCAGGCATACTAACTTGCATATTAAACTAACGCCATCTTCTTCTTCAAGGCCTAAAACTCGAACCATGCCTAGAAAACTGATGCCCACACCGCATGGCCAGGCCTCTATGCCTAGAAAACAAATGATAAGAATGGCTGAAGACCTTATTACTTTAATCAGGGGAAGCCAACCTTCCCCCTCTAAGAGACCTATGACTGAGTTTGCTTATGATACTTCTGACCAGGATTCTGAATTTTCTGTTTCCTCTGATGACCTGGATTTACCCTTATCTGCCTATGAGGATTCTGATGCTGGGGACTGTATTCCTTGTGCATCCCCCCCCCCCCCCCCCCCCAGAGGATTTTTCTTTTGGTGAAACCTTGCATACCCTCAGGGAGCATTTTCGTTGGGAAAGTCAGGATTTTTCTAATTGTAAAAAGAGGCTTAGGGATTTCTTACTCCTGCCCCAGCACAGGTCTTTATCCATACCTCCTGTACTAGACATTGTTGATGATACCTTTTCGGAATCTAGCTTGGACCCTGACTCTTTACCTCCTGCTCCCAGAAAACCTGATAGATATTACAGGGTCCCTGACTTTTATAAGTTCCTTTTTAAAAATCCTACTGTGGATTCTAAGACCATTTCACAGGGACCCAAGGGCATTAAAGCTACTACTGCCAAAAATCCTACCCTTTCTGATAGAGACACCAGGGCAGTGGCTATATGGGGTAAGAAGGTATACACTTCTGCAACTTTGGCCATTAGAGCCTTAAACTGCCAGTTTCATATGTTAAAGTATCAGCAGCATATTATTGGATTGCTTAAACAGACAATTATGTTGATTCCTGATTGTGCTGAAAATAAGGATTTTTAGGATTTACTGCATTCAGCTGAACAAGTTGGAAACATACTTTGCAATGTGGTTTTGATTCACTAGAGGCATCTTGCAGAGCTGCTGTAACTGGGTCTGTACTTAGAAGGCATGCTTGGCTGAAAGAGCAATCCTTGCCAGATCATGTTAAAGCAAAACTACTGGATGCTTCCTTAAACCAGGGCCACCTGTCTGGCAACAAGGCAGAAGAAGTTCTTAAAAAGATGGAGGAAAAAGCTAAATCTATGCAAACTGTTAAAGATTTTTTACAAGTACAACCTCCAAGGTTTAGTAGGCATTGGCCTTCCAAGAAATGGTCCTTTCCTGCCTCTTCCAGACTTTCCCAGTCCAAACCCAGATCCAAGAGAGCTTCCAGGCTTCAGTCCCAGGGTACACACAAGATTAAGCAGTGGGGTCCTCCACTTCCAAATCTGGGGGTAGTAACCCCCCCCCCCTATTGTAAACTGTCTCAATGACTTCTTTTTGAAACTGCCAAGCACTTCTCAACTGACCTCCCCTTTGGGGGAAAGGTTGCTCTTCATGCAAAGAACTGGGAGCTCATTACCCAGGACAAATGGGTTTTAAATATAGTGTCCCAGGGATACAGATTTCACTTCAGCACATTACCAACACCAAGTGGGTGGTGAGATATACCCCCAAATAAGTGGGCAGAGACCCAAAAGTAAGTACTTTCTCTCTTAAGCATGGGGGCTATTCAGTTGGTACCAGAAGAGGAAAAGGGACAAGGTTTCTACTCGAGACTTTTCCTGGTACCCAGAAAAGACAAGTCATGGCATCCTATCCTGGACCTGTCTACTCTAAACACCTTTTTGTTGATTCCAAAATTCAAAATGCTGACTCTTCATCAGTTACTCCCCATGCTAGGCAAAGATGCCTGGTTGGCAACACTAGATTTAAAGGAAACATACCTGCACATCCCAATCAGGGAATCCTGCAGAAGATACCAAGACACCTACACTTCAAAGCAGGCTACACGCACTATCAGTTCTCTGCACTGCCCTATGGCTTATCTACTGCACCCAGGGTATTCACCAAGTGCCTAGCTCAAGTCATTGCATTTTGCAGACAAAGAAGTATTCAAATATACCCATACCTGGACGATTGTCTAATTCAGGCAGAAAGTCAGGACATACTTTTGGATCATCTGGCCTTTGTACAAAGGGTGCTAACTTGTGTGGGGTACACCATAAACAAAAAGAAATCACAGCTGGTACCCTGTCAACAATTTGTATTCCTGGGAGCAAGCTTGAATACCTCTTCCCAGATGGCTTTATGCCAAAGGAACAAATTCATCTGACAACCTACTTCAAACAAGTGTCCACAAAAACCCTGCTATCTGCAAGGCAAATACTACAAGCCTTGGGGTTCATGGCCTCCTGCATTCTTCTAATTCCATATGCAAGACTGCATATGAGGAAACTACAATGGTGTCTAAAAAGCCCATGGTGTCAACATTCTCAGGATATACCTTGCCTACGCCTAGAGTTCCTTTGGTGGGCAGAGACCTGCCACCAAAACAAGGGATTACCATTCACACTACCCCCTGCTGCCCAAACCCTAACAACAGATGCATCAGACTATGCATGGGGGGCTCATCTTCCAGGGAAGTGCATTCTGGGCAAATGGAACCCAAGTCAAATGCACTTGCATATCAATCAAAAAGAGATGTTAGCTGTACAGAATGCTCTGACAGCCTTCAAGGACCACATTCTTCCAGGACAATTAGTGGTAAAGACGGACAACACCACTGTTATGTGGTACATTAACAAGCAGGGGGGTATACATTCTTACCCCCTCTGCAGACTAGCCATGGCATTGTGGAACACAACCCTGAGCAACCAAGTGCATCTACAAGCTCAATTCCTGCCAGGAAAACTAAATACACTGGCAGGCGAACTAAGCAGAAACCTCATGGACGCACACGAGTGGAAACTGGAAACAAGGATTTTCAACATATTGACAAGCAAACGGGGGATCCCAGATATAGACCTTTTTGCCTCCCCCCAGAACTATCAATTTGACAAATTTTGCACAAGGACTCCCCCACAGACAAGCTTAGAAAGTGGATGCTGTGTCCTTCAGGTGGAAAAACCCATCAGTTTATGCATTTCCTCCTCTGCCTCTGCTCTCCAAAGTACCACTAAAGATCAAACAAGACAAACCAAGGAGGATTTTGATTGCACCAGACTGGCCACACCAATGCTGGTACCACCTCTTGCACATTGTGTCACTGTTGGCCCCATGGCACCTGCCTCAGATTCCTACCCTATTGTCTCAGCAGGAGAACCAGATTCTGCTCCCTCAGCTTCAAACACTGAACCTAGCAGCCTGGCTAATTACCTAATCTCTCCTTTACCATCCCTCAGTAAACCAGTGATGGATATCATTTTAGAGGCAAGGAGGCCTAGTACTAGAAAATCTTATGCTGAAAAATGGAAAAGATTCTGTGTCTGGAACCAATCTCAAGGGATGAGCACAGCAGTGCCCAATTTACCTCAGATTTTACAATACTTAACTGAGATGCTTCACAAGGGCCTGTCCTTCTCCTCTATCAAAATTCATGCCTCAGCCATTTCAGCTCACTATAACACAGAACCTCCCTTCTTCTCTCATCCACTGCTCAAGCAGTTCCTCAGAGGGGCCAAAAATGTATGACCACCCAGGAGAGCTCCAACTCCAGCCTGGGACCTTAACTTTGTATCAGAGAAACTCACTCTTCCCCTTTCGAGCAAGCTGCTACTGCTAACTTAAAGTTCCTTTCTTGGAAAACAACTTTCCTTTTAGCAATCACTTCAGCAAGAAGGGTATCTAAATTACAGGCCCTTATGGCAGCAGAGCCTTTCATCATCTTTCATGTGGACAGGGTGTCCCTGAGGACCAATCCTTCCTTCATGCCCAAGGTGGTATCCAATGTGGCCCTTAATCAGTCCATTCATTTTCCAACCTTCTTTCCTAATCCACAGAACAAAAGGGAACAGATACTGCACTCATTAGATGTGAACAGACAACTTAGATTCTACTTGGACAGGACTAAACCTCAAAGGAAATCTGAACAACTGCTAGTGGCATTTGCTGCAGGGGCAGAAGTGGAGGCTATTTCAAATCAAACCATTTACAAATGGATAGGCCATTGCATTCATTTCTGCTACAAGCACCATGGAAAACCTATCCCACAGGGGATCAGACCCCACTCAACCAGGCCTGCATCTACTTCTGCAGCCTTTCTCAGAGGTGTCCCTACCAGGGATATCATAGAGGCTGCTACCTGGAGTTCTGTACATACTTTCACCAAGCATTACCATCTGCCAATTTTCTCTAAATCCAGAGCTGGCTTTGCCACTGCAGTCTTACAGGGCCTTATAGCTGGTCCTAATGCTATCTAAATTCTTCCTCCCATCCTTAGCTTTGGGAATCTACCCAAATGTGATGAGTGCAACAGTGAAACATGAAGAACGTAGTACAGTTGTGTACACTTACCATAAATGTAGATGTTCAAGTGTATTCACTGTTGCAGTCCTGGTTACCCTCCCTCCAGTCCCCTTACCTTTTTTGGCTATACCTCTACACTCCTTTACTATGCTCAAAAGCTTTTTGGTGTATTTGCTTTTTTGTTGGTGGTATAACCTTGTATATTTATAGATTATATGGCTTCCCATTAGGGGGGCACCTGATATCTGGGGCAAGAAAAACTATGTAATGGTGTCGGCTGCATGTTTTATATCCCTGACAACCTGACATCACGGAAGAAGGGACAGCAACTGACGCAGGACCCATGACTTTGTTAATCAGGCCAACTGAGGGCTACTGCAAGTAGATAACCCAAATGTGATGACTGCAACAGTGAATACACTCAAACATCTACATTTATGTTATGGTAAGTGTAAACAACTGTACTTTCTGTGCTGCACATAGACTGCTCATAGTACTGTGGTTGAGCAATGGTTAATTAATACCAATGTTCTGGTATTAATCTACACACTTATATACATTTCCTATACTGTTGGATGCCTGTGCTGGATGCGTCCTCTCCTGTTCAGCTGGTGAATCTGGGAATCTTGAGGCAATGTTACAATTGCCTCATGTACACAGACAACCCTCTCCTCCTCCCAACAAATACAAATATATGCGAGAGATGCAACTATATAGCCAAACTGGAGGCTGAGCTCTCTCAATTTAGTACTGGCAAGACCAGTCAGGAGGAGAAGGTAACCATGCACACCACAAACCCAGTCTCACATAGAACTATCACAACTGCAAACCAAACACATAAACACACAAAAACATACTCTGAGGCGCTGATTAAAAATCTACCAAAACAACAGAGGCCTCCAAAGCAGACACCCAAGCAACCACCACCTCAAGACATAGCACATGCAACACATAGTTCACAAAGTCAATGTGCTAAACAGTCACAGCCCTTAAGGCCAAACAACATGCCAGACACACTTGTAATAGGTGACTCCATAGTCAGACACACTGATGTCCCGCTCTCCAGACTGAACAAGGAAAAGGTCACAGTAAGCTGCCTGTCGGGAGCTAGAATCCGCCACATAACACAAGCACTCAGGTCACTTCACAGCAAGTGCAAATATGACTCAGTCATTGTACATGCCGGTGTGAACGACCTGAGACGTACCTCCCTGGACTACATGAAAAGAGACATAGAGGAGCTCTCTGATTATGTAGCCCAGGCCGGTATGACCCTGACCCTGAGCAGCATCTTACCCTCACCAAGAATGATGCCACAGTACAAAGACAAAATGATCAGTTTTAACAATTGGCTTAATTACTGGTGTCATTCAAAGGGGATCCAATGTCTGTCTGCTTGGGATGACATGCTTGACAAGCCATGCTGCTTCGCAAGGGATGGCTTGCACCTGTCACCCCTGGGTTTCTGGATATTGGCCAAGGCTCTTACCACCCCCATAGTGCCTTTTTTAGGCAAGGCTCAAATGACAAACCTACCTCCCTAGAAAACACAAGTGTCAAAAAACTAAGGGTAATGCTGCTCAATGCCAGAAGTCTAAACCTCAAGATGCACGCCCTCGAAGCCCTCTTCAGTATGGAGAACATTGATGTCTGTGCAGTGACTGAAACCTGGTTCAAGGCTCCTGAGAGCACCCTAGCACTATCAGGTTTTACCTCATATCATGCTTTCCGGCCCCAAAACTTGGACTGAACCACAAAAGGAGGGGGAGTATCCATATTCATCAAAGATACCCACACCTCCAGGTTAGTGGCAACGCACGAAGCATCGGAGACCATCCAGGTGCAACTAACCATAGGAAAAACTGCCTTACGGTTTGTAGCATGCTACAGACCACCCTCTTAAACTCAGGAACCCCACACAACCTTCCTGAAGACACTGGAGAGTATGAATGTCTCTCCAAATACCATCATTTTGGGAGACTTCAACTACCCAAACATAGACTGGGAACATTACTCAAGCCCCAACACCCTAGCCCAAAGGTTCCTAGAATTTATAAACTCAAATGCAATGGAACAACTAGTCACCATTCCCACAAGAGGAGACAGTATATTAGACCTGATCATCACAAACATGGGGACAAAATGCTCCACACTGGAAGTATATCTCTCTTTGGTAAGATCAGACCATAAATTAATCTCACTGGATATCCACATCCTGCCCCCACCCCCTGCACAAAAAAACACAGTGAAGAACTTCTCAAAAGCCAACTTCACACTTCTTAAGACTGAATTGGTATCCTTCAAGGCCCCTGGGCCAGTGGAAACCACAACCCACACTGCTGAATCCTTTGCAAATGCCTTCTACGGGCACCTTCAAGAATGCATGGATCATGCAATCCCAAATAAAACCGAGACCCATTCCCCCAAAGGCAGGCGCCCGGTCTGGTGGACCCCAGCCATAAACAAACTTTACAACAGGAGGAGGAAGCTACTACATGACAGAGCAAAATCCCCAAAAGGGAAGGCATCTCTGATCAGTACTAGCAAAAAACTACGATCACTCATAAAATCATCCAAGGCCAACTTTGAGAGAAAAATCGCAAAAGACACAAAAGACAATCACAAGGCCTTCTTTAGCTATGTTAGAAACCTGGGTGGAAACTCCCAGATATGCCCAGAGTTAGTCCAAAATGACACAAAGTACACTGAACCCACTGACATTGCCAACATTCTGGCAGACAGGTTCAGTGCAAATTTCTCCCTCCCCCCCCCCCCAAAAGGAGAAATAACTATCCCAGCAGAGTGTAGCCTCCCTAACATCTCAGATGCCCAGGTGAGAGCCGTCCTCTCTAAAGCTAAAAACACAGCATCAATGGGACCGGACGGTGTCCCGGGCTGTGTGCTACATGAACTCTAAGAGGAACTAAACCCACACATAAGGCTGCTGTTTAATCTTAGCCTTACTACAGGATACGTACCCAAAGAGTGGCGTATGGCAACAGTGGTCCCACTTCACAAAGGCGGTGCTTCTACGGACCCTGGAAATTACCATCCCATAAGTTTGACGAGCCTGGTCTGCAAAGCTATGGAGAGGATCATTATGGAACTCATAAACAAAGACATTGGGGACCTACAGACATTGGATCCTACCCAATTTGGCTTTATCAAGGGCAGATCCTGCCTTTTGAACTTGGTCGACTTTTTTGAAACAGTCACTAAGGCCATTGATGAGGGCAAGGCAGTTCACACAGCCTACCTTGACCTTGCAAAAGCCTTTGACACAATACCCCACTCGGGCATCATAGACAAACACACCAGCTTAAATGTAAACCCATATGTCACAAGATGGGTTGCAAACTGGCTCAAGGACAGAACCCACAGGGTCAGAGTTGCTGGAGCTATGTCAGACTCTGAGCCAGTCACAAGCGGTGTCCCACAGGGCTCAGTCCTGGGACCCCTCTTGTTCGGCATTTATTTTTCCGAGGTACAGGCAAACATAGGAGGATTGTGGCTGACAAAGTTCGCAGATGACTGCAAACTGGGTGCCATAATTGATACTCCAGCGGACACAAACATCCTTCAGATAGGCCTCATAGAAACGGATAATTGGTGCCAGAGCCATGGCCTTAAGCTGAACGCCACAAAATGTATAGTCATACCCTTTGGGAAAAACAAGGTACCCACAAATTACTACATAGGTGGTAATCCATTAAGTACGGAAGAGGTAGTCAAAGACCTAGGGACCCAGGTTGACAGTAACCTCTCATTTGACACTCACATTGCCAAAGTGGTTAGGAAGACCTTCTATATCGCCCACCTTATCATGAAGGGTTTCACATCTAGATCAAGAGAGGTCATTGTGCCCCTGTACTCTTCTCTTATCAGGCCAATGATTGAGTACAATGCCCCATTTGGGATGTATCTCACCCGACACCTGCAGCAGTTGGAAAGACCCCAAAATTTCCTCACCAAGAGGATAAAGGGTCTTAAACATATGTCATATGCTGCCCGACTGAAAAAACTCCAGCTCTATTCAGTCGCATACCGCCTACTCAGAAGTGACCTGTGCCTGACGTACAAGGCTATGTCCAATCGGGAATTAATGGACATGCTCCACCTCAGAAAATCCAAATCCATCAGAGCCATGAGAGCAAGAGACTTAAACCTCAACACAGAAATAAATAGGACGTGCTGGAGGGACGGATTCATAACCCAGAGGTTCCCTACACTCTGGAATAGAATCCCAGTCCATGTTAGGCAGAGCCCCTCACTGATTCTATTCAAGAGAAATCTTGACGAGTGGATGGGAGATCGTAGGTTTACCCCGGGGGTCATCTCTGTGTCACTACTAGACAGAGGCACAGTAAACTAAACCCTAAAAGGGCGTAGTATTCTCATCCTAAGGGGTGGTGAAAGCCACACACACTCTGGCTAGGCTTATAAATGCCCTAGGGCAGATAGCCTAGTACGAACCTATGAACCTATGTGTTTGTGATCACAGCAGCTGAATGTGTATCCACCATGGCTTAGTGGTACTCACATCTACTATAGTGTGCAGGGTCGGGGGTTTACAACATGGCAGTGCAGATTATTTTGTTAATGGCCACAACAACAGCTGTTGGCTACAGGGTGACTAAGGCACTGTACAACATTTGTAGGTGGGTATGTGCTGGTTTGCGTGAAGCACAGCATTACTGACCTCTGGTTGCGGTGTCCTGCACTCCGCCTTTACATTGCTTCACCAGTGTGGTACTCGCATACTGGCAGGCAAACAGGCTTACACCCACGTGCACCTGCATACACACTCATAACATCGTGCAGGTTGTTCACATCTGTCAACTGGGACACTCAGGCTGTATGCTTGTCCATTGTCAGTGGTGGCCCGGGGTGTAGAGCTCCACAGTGACCCCAGCTATGTATCCCAATTAATACTGGGGTGATCACATTCATAGAGGGTAACAGACATAACATAGCTACGTCCCCCATTAATCAGGCTTAGTTTATGTTAAACTGTCGGTATTTTCCATGCTTAGGTCAGGTATGACTGTTGACAAAGGTCAGTTTAAGGTGAGGTTGGATTCCTGTTTCACAGGTCTGGATAGGTTACATGCAGGTATTCAGGGTACGTGTAGTTATTCCATACCTGTGGGCGAATAGCTAAAGTGTAGGTAGGTAGTGAAGGTAACATTGTAACTGTATTGTAGCCCATAGGTATAATTGGATGGGGAGCAGTAAGGAAGGTATGTCGGATTTGTATGCGAAGCAGGACAAGAGGTGTCGATATCACTAGTTGATGTAGTGGTATAGAGTGTGAGGTGTGGGGGAGGGTTTCGCAAGGTGATGAGCCTGTGCTTCTCCAGGTGTGCTTGTAGTGTTCCTTCATGTGTTAGTTACATGTGTCCAGTGGGACAGCTGTGATACTGCATGTCGGTTGGGGTTCCAGATACTGGCAATATAGTGGGGAAGAGGGTGTCACCTACGTGTACCCGTAGACACTAATAGAAATTGAACAGGGGCTGATAGGTACATCATGTGCATGTTGCACAAAGTGGGGTGTTAGTAGGGGGATTATCCAGGGATGTGCAGGATGGCTGCAGGGAATGTCCACAGCTGGCCATGTTGCCTACGACAACAGCTGTGCATATACACTGCATTTGGTGTTTGCGTTGGACACTCACACCCCTGGGTGGGGGTGAGGACTTCAGTAATACCTTGTGATGCCTATTACATCGGCTTACATGCCTACAGTGGGGTGTTGTGACCATGTGATGTTCTTCGTGTTTCACTGTTGCAGTCATTACACTTGGATAATCTGCTGGCAGGTTGCCCTCAGTCGGCCTGAATTCCATAGTCTTGGGTCCTGTGTAGGTTGCTGTCTCCTCTTCCATGACATCAGGTCGTCAAGGGTATAAAGCAAGCAGCCAACACCATTTTCTTTAGTCTTTCTTGCCACGCGGTGCCCGAAGCAGAACCAGTTCGTAAGTGCCAGTCGGCCGACTTCTGAAATTTTCGAATTCGAGTTTCAGAACCGAAGTCTTCACTAAAGCTAAGTACCCTGTTGGGGAAACTTTTTTATTGCTCCATACCAATGTCAGATAAAGTTAATAATTGCATTACTTGTGGGAAGCAAATACCTCATAAGGATTTCCATTTGTACTGTATTCTTTGCCTAGGCCCTGGTCATAATGTGCCTAGCTGTCGGTTTTGTGCTAGATTTAACCAACGCATAATTAAGCGTCAGTATATCTTTGCCTCAGAATATTTTGGAAACAGATTTAACTATCCTGAAATGTCGTTGGATAGCATTCCGACTACCGGAGTACACAAAAAACGCAAAGAAAAAGACAGACAGACCGTCGAGGTCCGAAACCGATGACATAGCTTCTCCTAAGCCAGTCGCCGGTACTCAGTGAGGCAGTTTCGCAGCCCCTGATACCCACTACATTCGAGTCGCAGGCCCCTACCGAGACCCATGTGGAGTCCGGCACGCCGCGATATTCTCAAAGTATTGTACCCGCGGATGTCTCTCCCTCGGATGGGTCCAGAGCCACTGAGCAAGCACCAGCTTCTGAGGGTATATTCAGGCCACAACATTTTTATATAAAACTGACGCCAGCTTCAAAATCAAAGACAAAAGCAACTTCTAAAGCTAAAAAAATGTTGGCATGAGCCAGGTGCACAGGCCTCTATGCCCAAAAACAGATGATCAAAATGGCTGAAGACCTAATTACCTTGATCAGGGGTTCCCAACCCCCTCCTGATAAGAGGCCTAGGCAAGTCACTGATTATGAATCTTCAGATCAGGTTTCTATTTCTTCTGATGGAATTAGCTGTACCACCCTACGAGGATTCTGATGCAGAGGAATCTATCCCATCTGCATCTCCTCCTAAAGATTATTCCTTTGGAGAAACCTTGCATACTTTGAGGGAGCATTTTCACTGGGAGAGTCAAGATTTCTAAGAATCAAAAAAGAGGTTCAGGGATTTCCTTCTTCTCCCTCAGCATAGGTCTTTAGCCATACCTCCTGTTTTAGACATTGTGGATGATGTGTTTTCGGAGTCAAGCTTGACTCCAGACTCCTTACCTTCAGCTCCTAGCATGCTAGACAGATATTACAGGGTTCCTGATTCACACAAATTTTTATTTAGAAACCCTGCTGCTGACCCTGAAACTATTTCACAGGGTCCAAAAGGTGTTAAGGCCTCAACAGCAAAAAATCCTACCCCTCTGACAGAGATTCAAGGGCACTGGATAGATGGGGAAAGAAGGTTTATATATCTGCAACCTTGGCAATTAGGGCCTTAAACTGCCAGTTTCATACTGGATCTGTGATGAGGAGGCATGCCTGGCTAAAAGAGGAAAATTTGCCTGATCGATACCCTGTTTGGTAATAAGGTAGAAGAGGTTTTAAAGAAAATGGATGGCAAAGCTAAGTCTATGAAAACTGTAAAAGACTTCTTACAAGTGCAGCCACCAAGATTCAGTAAACACTGGCCTACAAAAAATTGTTCCTTTCCTGTGTCCGACAGAGCTCAACGGGGCAAATGCAGGCACCCTAGAGGTACTAGATACCAGTCACAGGAGTCTTACAGGTCAAAGCAGTGGGGTGCTCCTACCTCCAAATCTGGAGGAAATAAAGCGCAACCCTACAGTAAACAGTCTCAGTGACTTCCCTCTGCCATCACCAAGCACTTATCTTTTGGCAGCACCCTTAGGGGGAAAATTAGCACCTTATGCTCAAAATTGGCAGTTAATAACCCAGGACAAGTGGGTGTTAAACATAGTATCTCAGGGGTACAGATTCCACTTCCACACTCTGCCAATTGCAAATGGTTGGCCAGATCTGCCAAAAAATCAATGGGCAGTGGCACAGAAACTGGTTATGTCCCTCACGTATATGGGGCCTATTCAGCCAGTACCAGAACAGGAAAAAGGACAAGGTTTTTATTCAAGACTGTTCTTGGTACCCAGAAAAGACAAGGCCTGGTGCCCAATACTGGGTTTATCAGTTTTGAACACATACTTGGACATTCCAAAATTCAAAATGCTAACTTTGCAGCAACTTCTGCCCATGCTGGGCAAGAACGCTTGGCTGGTGACATTAGACCTAAAAGAGACATACCTGCATATCCCAGTAAGGGAATCATGCAGAAGATACTGCCGTTTCAAGGCTGGCTTTATGCATTACCAATTCTCTGCACTGCCCTTTGGCTTATCTACTGCGCCTAGGGCACTTTACAAAGTGCCTGGCACCAGTAATTGCATTTTGCAGACAAAGTATACAAATATATCCTTATTTGGATGACTGTCTCATTCAATCAGAGAACAAGGACATTCTTCTTCAGCATCTGGCATTTGTGAAAAGGCTTCTAACATGCCTAGCTTACACAGTAAACAAAAAAAGTCACAACTGGTACCTTCTCAAAAGATAACAATCCTGGGTGCAAGCTTGAATATAACTGCCCAGATGGCTTTCCTCACGCCAGACAAACAAAGGCAACTGACTACTTACTTCAAACTGATGGCAACAAAAACCCAGTTATCTGCAAGACAAATTCTGCAGGCTTTGGGCTTCATGGCCTCCTGCATTCTACTGATTCCATATGCAAGACTGCATATGAGGAAACTACAGTGGTACCTAAAAGTTTTATGGAGTCAACATTGTCACAGTCTGGAAACAATGATTCCTCTCATTCCCTGCCTACAACAGGAGTTTCTATGGTGGGCAAAGGCATGTCACCAAACATGGAACAGGCTTTCACTCTACCCCCTGCCAGCCAAACCTTAACAACAGACGCATCAGATTATGCATGGGGGGCCCAACTGGCGGGAAGATGCATTCAGGGCATATGGACCCCAAAACAAATGCATCTGCATATCAACCAAAAAGAGATGTTAGCTGTTCAAAATGCCCTGACAGCCTTCAAGGACTTACTTCATCCAGGACAACTACTTATAAAGACGGACAACACCATGGTTATGTGGTATATAAACAAGCAGGGGGGCACGCACTCATACCCCCTTTGCAGACTAGCCATGGCACTGTGGGACACAGCCTTGACTTACCAAGTACATCTTCAAGCTCAATTCCTGCCAGGAAAGCAAAATACTGTGGCAGACAATTTAAGCAGAAACCTTACGGACCCTCACGAGTGGAAACTAGATCCACAAGTCTTAAGCATGATAACAAAGAAATGGGGGAGCCCGGACATAGACCTATTTGCCTCTCCTCGGTATTATCAACTGGAAAAATTCTGTGCAAGGACTTATCACAGACAAGCATGGAAAGTGGACGCCCTATCCTTCAGTTGAAAAAACCTATCAGTTTACACCTTTCCTCCTCTGCCTCTTCTTCCCAAGGTTCTACTAAAAGTCAGACAAGAGAAACCAAAGATGATACTAATTGCCCCAGACTGGCCCTGCCAATACTGGTACCCAATCCTAAGGAACATGTCTCAATTCCCAGCTTGGTACTTGCCTCAAATACCTCGCTTACTGTCCCAGCAAAACAATCAGATCCTGCACAATCAGCTCCAAACACTGAACCTGGCAGCATGGCTGATCATGTAGTTATTCAAACAACACCTCTCAGTAAAGCTGTGATGGATGTCATTTTGGACGCCAGAAGGCCTAGTACTAGAAAATCTTATGCTGATAAATGGAAGAGATTCTGTGCTTGGAACCAAGCACAAGGAACTGACACAGCAGAGCCAAATATTCCTTAGATTTTACAATACTTGACTGAGATGCATGACAAAGGCCTATCTTTTTCATCAATAAAAATCCATGCCTCTGCCATCTCGGCTCATTACAACACAGAGCCACCAATCTTTTCTCATCCTTTACTAAAGCAGTATCTTACAGGGGCCAAAAATTTAAGGCCACCCAGAAGATCACCATTTCCTGCATGGGACCTCAATTATGTGTTGGAAAAGCTCACCCTGCCTCCATATGAACCAGCTGCTACCCCCAATATGAACCAGCTGCTGCTGCAGATCTAAAGTTCTTATCATGGAAAACAGCTCTGCTCCTGGCAATTACTTCAGCAAGAAGGGTCTCAGAGCTACAGGTCCTCATGTCTGTGGAGCCTTTTATCATATTTTATCCAGACAGGGTGTCCCTCAGGACCAATCCTTCATTTATGCCTAAGGTGGTTTCCAGTGTGACTCTTAACCAAACTATTCATCTGCCAACTTTTTATCCAAATCTGCAGAACAAGGGGGGAGTGGATTCTGCATTCCTTGGACGTACACAGACAACTAAGATTCTACTTGAGCAGGATTAAAGCTCTAAGAAAAACTGAGCAGTTACTAGTGACATTTGCTGCAGGATCAGAGGGAAAGGCTATATCAAAGCAGACTATTTAAAAGTGGATAAGCCACTGCATTCGTTTCTGCTACTTACACCATGGCAAACTGGTGCCCAAGGGCATCAGGTCTCATTCCACCAGGGCTGCAGCTACATCAGCAGCTTTTCTCAGAGGAGTATCAACCAAAGACATTCTAGAGGCTGTTACTTGGAGTTCTGCTCACACATTTACAAAGCATTATCATTTGCCTCTCTACTCTAAGTCCAGGGCAGGCTTTGCCACTGCAGTTCTGCAGGGCTTTATAGCTGCCCCTAATGCAGTTTAGCTCCAGCCTCCCATCCCTAGCTTTGGGATTCTACCCAAATGTAATGACTGCAACAGTGAAACACGAAGAACATAGTACAGTTGTGTGCTCTTACCATAAATGTAGATGTTCGAGTTTATTCACTGTTGCAGTCCAGGTAACCCGCCTGCCATCCCTCTTTTAATTCTGGAGTTCCTCTTTCTTTTGCTATCTTCTACAACCTTTGTGGTGTATTTGCTTGTAGATGAAGGTAAAGTTTGTATTGTTGCATGTATATATAGTTTATATATATATATATATATATATATATATATATATATATATATATATATATATATATCTATATATATATATATATATATATATATATATATCTATATATATATATATCTATATATATATATATATATATATAGATATATATATATATATATATATATATATAGATATATATATATATCTATATATATATATATATAGATATATATATTTTTTTTTTTGCTACCCATTTGGGGAGCACCTAACATCTGGGGCAAGAAAAACTAAAGAAAATGGCGTCGGCTGCTTGTTTTATACCCCTGATGACCTGACGTCATGGAAGAGGAGACAGCAACCGACACAGGACCCAAGACTTTGGAATTCAGGCCGACTGAGGGCAACCTGCCAGCAGATTACCCAAATGTAATGACAGCAAGAGTGAATACAGTCGAACATCTACATTTATGGTAAGTGTACACAACTTTACTTTTGTAGGTGTTGTGTAGTGGGTAATGCAACAACACATATGATTATACTGTACTTTGCCATGTAAACTGGACTGTGCTACAGTGTAACCCATATCATGAATGACTGCCCATTAGGCGTAAGCATGCCTGTCGACTGTACAGAATCTACGGCCTGTCCAGAGTTTGCTTCATAATATTGGTGTATTCCTCTTACAATCTGCATCTGTCTGGCAAATACCTGGGAACTGACGCCATTAAATATAGACAAGTAATCGGGTTTAAGACTCCACATCCTTCAGACAAGTCATGCTAATGCATAACCTATTATTCTATCAGCTTTCTAAGGTTGTAAGTGGAATATGTGCTTTCTGTCCCCCCAATGGTTTAGGTTCTGCCCAGTGGTTTTGCTCTTAGAGGGTGAGAGGTATGAGTGTAAGCTCTGCCCAATTTGCAATATTACTGACATCCCAGGGTGGTCCGAATACAACTGCGCCAGCCAACAGCTGCATGCCTAGGCCCATAATTGCAAACCCATAGTTCCCCCACCTGGCCCTCCTCTTTAGCACTCATCCTTACTGTTGGGTGCAGGTGGGGTCTAACCACACCACTACACACTGCCCATTGTCCTCATGTCGGGACCCATGTCGTACGTTGTTTTGACCCATGGGTCATCAGGTTTGCACAACCTACTGGTCTGTGTACGTATACAGCCTGGTTAGATAAATCATTACAGGGACTATCTCCGACGGTCATTAATTTCTGGAGTGTCCCACAAGGGACATTGCTGTCTTTGTTTCAAGATTAGACTTGGCAGGTCTCTCCCACTGGTAGTATCCTGCCTGTGATCTGGGAAGCAGTGGTGTGTTTACTTTTATCGTGTGTTTGTATGTTTCACCTATCTCGGTAGGGGGGGGGGGGTTGATGCTATGTTTTAAACGTTTGTTGATTGGACCCCTCACCCCCATTGTCACGGCCTATGAACATATGTAATCCTTAACTGGTGTATCATATCTATATCTATATATATATATATATATATATATATATATATATATATATATATATATACATGCTGTATACTACTATTTAACAAATTGTTTTCTAGTCCTGAGGAGCATTTCTAATGAGCCAGAAGCTCAGCCAGACTTACCCAGTTAACAGATGTGATTTAAATACATAATTCAATTAATATCCTAGCTATATATATGTGTATGTTTACACACATATGTACATATATATTTCTACAAATCTATATACATATATATGTTTATATCTGTATTTGTATGCATACATATATATATGTATATATATATATATATATATATATATATATATATATATATATATATATATTGCTGTATATATATATATATATATATATATATATATATTGCTGTATATATATATATATATATATATATATATATGTCTAACGACATATTGATGTATGGGTGCCTGCATATGTATATATCTGTATTTTTATTATTTTATTTATTTTACATTTGTTGACTGGGCTAGTCCAACTGGATATATTTCCATTTTCAGCAGAGGCCCAGGGAGAAAAGCTCCACATTTAGACAAAAGGAGATACATCATGAGTCCAATTAACAAATACAGACTGGTAGGATATAGACAAAGAAAATGTTTACACAAAAGAATAGTACTTTACCTATGTAGATAATCCAAATAATATCATAATACACATTATTACCTAATTCTAAAAACCAAGAAAACAGAAAGTGTAAGAGCAGGGAAAGAGAAATGAAAATGTTACCAAAAGAAAGAAAAGGACTTAACGTCCTAGGGAAACTAAGTAACATCATGTTGAACATACTAACATATTTTAACACCAAGAAGAGAGAGTGTAAGATCAAGGAAAGAGAAGCAGCAATAGAGAGAGAGAGCAGATATAAACAGACAAATACTTGTTGGAAAGAGATTCATAGCCATAAGGAGGAAAGATGAAGAGGAGGAGTCTGTAAAGGTAGAGAAAGAAAGCTAAGGGAAGAAGCAGGAGGTACAGAAGAATAGGGAAGAGAAAAGAAGGATTAACTGTAGGAAATTACTTTAATCAGGATTAGAGCAGGGACACATCCAGTGACTTTTACGGTAGATTCTGAGTTTTTGTTTAAACAGAACAGTAGATGCAATGGAAGTAATTTCGGTAGGAAGTTGATTCCAGTGTTTTCCAATGCTATTCGAGAAAAGGGAATCACCTGCTAGGTTGTTGGATTTGGTTAAGGTAACTAGTAGTTTGCTTGATGAACGGAGGAAGTTCAGATTAGAGTAGAGGGTTAAGAGGTTAGAGAGTATAGGTGTGTTGTGGGGTTGGTAGAATGCTCTTTGGACAAATGTGAGTTGGGAAAGAAGCAACATGTTTGTCAGTTCAAGCCAGTTAAGTTGCTGCAGATTCAGACAGTGGTGAGTTCTGAAAGGTTTACCAGTAACAAATCTAGCTATATTATTGTACATGGTAGATAGTTTAGAGAGATTGTTTTTCTTGAGGTTAGTATAGATTGGTGAAGCATAGAGAAGAGTGGAAATAAGAAGAGAGTGGGCAAGAGCAGCTTTGGCTGGGGAGGTTAAGAAAGTTTTAATTCTATAGAGAGAGCCGAGTTTTCTGTTTACAGATTTAATGGTATTGTTGATATGACAGTCAAAGGTACATATGTGGGTATGTATATGTATTCTGTCTCTGTATGTATACATTTGTACTACGGAGAGGGAGAGGTATATCTCCATGTAGCTATGGGTAGATATACACACACATACCTCTACATATGTACATCTACATCTACATCTGGTTATTCCGTTCTTTGCCATGTAGATTAGACTTTGCTGCAGTGGGACTCGTAGTGGGTGTGGCTGCTCATTGGGCAATGAACACTTTTGATTACATCCCTGGAGCTGTCCATATAGACCCTCTTCAGCCAACACCTGCTCACCTAGACCCATAACTAGCTACCTATAGTTCCCCCACCCACACTTCCTCTACAGCACCCATCCTTACTCTGGGTACAGGTCGGGTCGGGTCTCAACACACCACTAAACGCTACCCACTCTCCACTTCATGGGACGCATGTCGTACATTTTCTCGATCCATGGGTCATCAGGCTTTCCCACCCTTGTATTCTGGGTATGTACACACCCCGCCCAGAAAGGTCATTGCACCGGCTTCCTCCCATAATATGTCAGTTTTTGGGGCGTCCCATAAGGGACGCTCCTGTTTGTGTTCCAAGATTAGATTTCATGGGTCCACTGTGTACCCCCCCCCGGTTGTATCCTGCCTGTGGTCTGGGGAGCAGTGGAGTATTTACATTGTTTGTGGGTTTGTGTGTATGTTTCCTCTGTCTGGCTGGGGGGGGGGGTCATGCTATGTGTTACATGATTCTTGCTAGGGCCCCTCACTTCCATTGGCATAGTCTGTGAACATATGTCATTCTTGTGTGCTGTTTCCTATCATAGCTATATATCTGTGTATATCTATGTCTGCATACACACACACACACACACACACACACACACACATATACATATATATATATATATATATATATATATATATATATATATATATATATATATATATATATATATACATACATATTGCTGTATGTTGTTGTTTGTCTTTCAGTTTTCCCGGTCAGGGGTCGCCACAGCAGAAATTCCGATCTGCTAATGATTGGCAGTTGTTTTTTTTATGGTGTCGAGTTGCTAGCCCGATGCCCAACCTTCAACGAAGGCATGCCCATTCAACACATGTCTTTCGAATGCCCACTCGACCGCGGGGAGGACATGCAGACTCAACACAGAAGGCACTCCCAACCCAAGCCGAGAATCGAACGGGAGAACCTCTTTATATATATGTAAAACCATGTGGATGTATGGCCTTAATCTCGCTTATCTATTGCAATGATGACTTAGTGGTTAACTACTGTGAATATAGTGTACAAGGTCCAGGGTTTGAGCCTTGCAGATGCATTTTGTTACTGGGCAGAACATGGGCCGTTGGATCCAGAGTGATTAAGGCACTCTAAAGTGGTTGTCAGCGTTGCGCTACGGTAAGCACTTCAAACCTCTGGCTACAGTTTCTTACACTCAGTTAGCTTCTATTTTGCTTAATCTGTGTGAGCAATGCTTAACCCCACGCAAACGCACTTGGACATGCTTACCACTGCTTATTTGTGCTTAGACCTGCTTACTTGTGCCTTATTCATTATGACACTAACACTTCACATTTAATTGTTATTATGTAGGTTATACGGCACAATGATGTAAAATTATGTTCATATACAGATTTCCCATGGAAAATGATTTGTGCTGCAGTGGGACTCAAACCGGGAATGCCTGTTCATTAGGCGGATGCTCTAACCACTCCACTATTGCTGTGCTGCTTCATTTGCATTTATATTCCTTGTTATCTTCTTCAGCCTTTTCAGCTGCTTTAACCGTAGCTAGGCGATGGGCAAACTTGCACATATACGGTTAGCTGTACTCGGGGTTTTAAAAAAAATTAATGCAAAGGTTTCCTCATTTTATTTCAATGTACTGTTGCTGTTGAACACATGGGGACTGTTGGTGGAGATATGTGGACACCTATGAGCCGTTTCACTAATTTATTTACACTTTCTTCTGTTCTACTTTGCAGGGGCGTGTTTATTCTGAGAAGTCTGCTCTCAGACATCCCCCTGCACTCGTCCACGCTCAGTGTAGGATTTGGAGCTCTGGCGGCACACCTTCATTATTATGCATGGCACGCTGCCATCCTCCTCTTAAACTGCCACTTACATGCAGGACTAGTTTACTCCTGCATGGCAGATTAGTGAATCCAGGGGTTAGTATGTCATCTTTTGCTTGCTGCATCTGTCACTATCATACCTTGTACTATGTATGCTTAGTTTTGATTCAACTTGCTCATAGTAATTAATTTTGTTGATGTAAATTGCTCTTTGTATTCTTCTATTATTTGTATTATTTTTGGAGCTTTTCTCCTCGAGTCTCCATTGAAAAAGGGCCTGTTGCCCAGTCGGACTAACCCGGTTAACAAATGTCAAATAAATAAATAATATTATTTATATATATATATATATATATATATATATATATATATATATATGTATATATATATATATATATATATATATATATATATATATATGTGTACCCTTCAGTAGCTCAAAATACTGAAATCTTGAATTTCAGTATCTCAAGCCCAAGAAGCCGAATCCACAGAACAGCAAATGTTTAGAAGCGCGAAATTCAAAACCTCGAATACTGGAGGTTTTGAATTTTGCACTTCTAAACTTCCGCTGTGGTCATGTATTCAGGTACGTGTGTGTGTGTGTGTGTGTGTGTGTGTGTGTGTGTGATAAGGGGTTTGGGTAGGGGCTGTGGTGTGTGTCAGTGTGTTTTGTTGCTATGATGTGTGTGTGTGCGAGGAGAATGTAGTTTGTGTATTGGTGTTTTATGTGTGTTTGTATGTAGTGTGACCTTGGAGTGAGAATACTGAAGTAGGGGGTGTGTGGGGGGTGCAGGGGGGCTTGCCCCCTAGCTTTCATGTAGTAGACAGATTGTGTATGTTTGTGTGGAGGATGGTGTATGTGTGTTTAGTAGTACCGTGAAATTCAAAACCTCCAGTATTCGAGGTTTTGAATTTCGCGGTTTTCAGTTTTCTTTGTTGTGTGGATTCGGCGTCTTGGGCTCGAAATACTGAAATTCAAGATTTCAGAATGAACTGGTATTAACCATTATTGTATTTCAGTTTGGTCAGCAAGGATGGCTCTGAAGAATACAGTAGTAAGACAAAGCCTTTCATGAGTCAGACAGGTCATGCCTACTCAACATGGTGGACTTCTTTGAGAAGGTTGCCAAAGCAATGGATGAGGGCAAAATGTTTCACACTGCCTACCTTAACCTGGCCAAGGCATGTGATACAATGCCCCACTTGGGCATTGTTGACAAACTCAAGAGGTTAGGTATAAACCCTTATGTCACCTGATGGACAGCCAGCTGGCCCACTGACAGGACCCAGGAAGTTAAAATTAGGGAGTCTACCTCTAGGAAGAGGTCATTCACAAGTGGAGTTCCTCAGGGGTTGGTCCTGGGGCTGCTTCTTTTTTGGCATTTACTTCCTGAAGTCAAGGGGGAATGTCAGTGGTCTCTGGCCGACCAAATTTGCAGATGATTGCAAATTAGGAGCAGTCATAGAATCCTCTATTGACACATATGTTCTTTAGGAAGGGCTGAGACAGACAAATAACTGATGTCAGAGCCATGGAGTAAAACTAAATGCCAAGAAATGCATAGTAGTATAAGTCATATACCCATAGTAACAGTCATATCAACTACACATCCCTTAGAGAAGACTCAGTAGCCAGGAACTTGGAGGCACACATAGACAATAATCTAGCCTTTGACCATCATGTATCATCAGTAGTGAGGAAATCATTCTATGTTATGCAATTTATAATCAAAGGTATGGCATCTAGGTCCAAGGAGGTCATTATTCCAATGTATTTGACATTTATCAGACCTATCATTGAGTATAATACCCCCTTTGATATGTACCTAACCAGACAGTACCGACAGGTGGAGCATCCACAGAGGATACTCACTACAAAAATGCAGGGAACAAGTAATATGTCCTATACAGACCACCTCAAGGCCCTATTCCTGTATTTTGGCTCTTACAGGCTGTTGAGGGGAGAGCTATGTCTTGCATATAAGGCACTGGCAGAACCCACCCTGGTGGACCTCCTGCATATCTGAAAAACATCATCAGAATTACCCATTCTAAAGATTTAAAACTTGCCTGTGATATAAGTTGGACCAGCTGGAGAGACAGATATGCATCCCAGAGACTATCCCTTTTCTGGAACAGCCTCCCCATCCCTGTGAAGCAGAGTTCCTCCCTAAATAAGTTCAAGTGTTACTTGAACACCTGGATGGGTAACAAGAAATTCATTCCTGCTTTGGCACTTTTGTCTTTAATGGACATAGGCAGCCTGTAAATGGTTCATTTTCCAGACCCCTTCTTGTGAATGTTTCATCTACCAAGACCCTGCTTACACTTATCAAGGGTGCTAGAACATATGAGAGAATTGGGGTGCATGGCTAGGTTTAAAAAGGCCATTATGGTCATTAGCCTAGTACACATGGATGAACCTGTGAACTTCTTAGAGAGGAACACCTCCACTTCAATTTTTACCTCCAAGGTATTGTAGACATAAACACATTACAATGATGGTTTAAAATTGAAATGGGCTTAAGTGAATCTGGGTCTAATGGGTCTTTGTTGTCTTTAGTTATTGCAGTCACCACAGCTTTCTTACAGAATGTCATTGCTTCCCTTCCTTTTAATGTACTGTAAAACAAAATCTTCCAGATCTTTATCACGTTATTCCCTCCAAGGTCCTAAACTTCCATAGAAATACTCTCTATTCATGGAGACTTTCCTGCAGATTAAATATATGTCACCATTTTTATCTCATCTCCCCGTCTTAATTGTTATTTACTGAGCCTCATCTACGTGCAACCTTGACATACTTAAGGCTTCATAAATATTTCCATTTGTGATGTTTCTTGATTTCCACATTTCTTTGCTTTATATAATGTTTCATAAAATGTCTGACTATCTCTAATACCTTACAGGATCTTGTGTTATTTTTCTAGTCATAGGCTTTTTAAGTTTGGTAAAAGCTCTTTCTATTTCCTATTCCCTAGCGCGTACTGTTAAAAGTTTTGTACTCTCGAGTTATCAGAAAAGAGATGCTTAGCAAAAATCTTTCAAAACTTATGCATATTATCCAGGTACTCCATTATTTTCTCCTTAGCACTCCCCAGCTGTGTTTCTTCCTGTTCTGTGAAATTCTCCTTATTCTGCAATATTATAACCTTTGTCATCCCCTCTAAAAATTCTGTGTAACTTCTTAACCATCTTTCTTTTTCTTTGATTTATATCCTCTTTCTAAACTCCATTTCCATTTTATCCCACTCACTAGTTCTATCTTCTGAAGAAATTTCTATCATCCCTATTAGCTCTCAAATAATTTACACTGCCTATTCCTTAAATACCTATTTTTAACAGGTAGGTGGGGAAGTGCCAGTGTTTCATATTTACTTTATTACTCTGCACTTGTATCTTAGTTTTTATTGGCACTTGATCTAAAATAGTTATTGGATATGTGTGTGTGTGTGTGTGTGTGTGTGTGTGTGTGTGTGTGTGTGTGTGTGTGTGTGTGTGTGTGTGTGTGTGTGTGTGTGTGTGTGTGTGTGTGTGTGTGTGTGTGTGTGTGCGTGTTAAAGCTTTCAATTAGATGTACATGCTCCTGTGAAATATAATTTTTGTCTGGTCTAGCCCAGTTGTTGTATATTACGGACTAATACGTAAATCCTTTCTGTGGTTCCACTCATTTTCCATACTAAATATTTTCATGCATTTCTTTAGAAAAATAACCTTTTTGTTATATCTCTCCTTCTAGGTCTGCCAGATACAGCCTCACTGTTGCAAACCAAGTTCCAGTTTCCTCCTATAAGTAATATTCCCTACTGAAAGCTGATTATTTCTCCCGAAACTTTCTTAAGCTCCACAATAACAGTTTTAGGTGGAGTATAAATACATGCCAGCATGATCTTCCTCCCTTGCCAGTAACTCCCACAAAGTTACCATTATTATGGTTATTTCCTCTTCTGTCATTATTGGAACTCCTCTACCAATTAGTATAAGTACTTCCCATTTCCTTTGTCTCTGATATTCTGCTAAATATCCATCCTGGAGTTTTTTTAATCAAATTGACATGCTCAGTTTTTTCCAAACATGTCTCTTGTAGCATTTATATTTGCACTCTGCATTTCTTAATGTAATTCATTACTCTTACTTTTTTTTATACCTATGAGGCCATTCACATTCCAAAATAATATGAAGAGTGTAGCTATTATGATAAGAAGTTATTATTCCCTCCTATTCTATATGCCAATTTTAAATGTCTGTTCCCAGTGTTTGTGTTATATGCACCCACTAACGTTTGGCAAATTGATCTTTTAAACAGTTGTTTCTTGTCATCTACATTTACACTTATGTCGCATTTTACAAGACTTTTTGTTTTAATGGAAATCCTCAAATAAGAAACCATACACTCTCCCAGAACATCCCAGAACCTGTTAACTTAAAACAAACACACAAAGCTATGTGCATTTTCAAATAATGAAGTTTAAGCTTCCAGATAGGAACAATTGTCCCAAATTGACACCTGCACCTACACTCATTACCTAATCTAAAACTACGTTTATCCATGCTAAAGCATATTTTATAGCTTGTGGTCCTATATACACTAATTGCTGTCCATTCTTGTTTTATCTTCATTCCCTCACAGATGTTAAGAAACAGCTTGCATGCTTTAAGGAAACATGAATGTTTAGCCTTAAGAAAAAGTACACTCTCTTAGTAAATGCACTGAAGTATTTAGGTTCCAGGAAAGCTGTTATTTCTTGTCCACTTCCAGTTACTTCATACTTTATCTTTTACTAAGCTACTTGCCCATGTACCTTTTTATTTTATGAATATTTCACCAAACAATGCCCAGAACTCTCAAAATTTATCATCTGCACCTGTGGCCAAATTGTTCATATGGAAACATAAGAGCAGAATGTACAGCTCTTCTCACCTGCAGACTTCTGAATTCCCACTGAACATTTATTTGCTAAAGAAAAGTTTTTCATTGTTTTCAGTATTCCCTTATTTTTAAAGCCCCCATATGTACACTAAAAATGATTAGATTAAACTAAGGGCATTAATCCTTACAATTATCCCATGCAAAAGTAAAACAAAACATCTCAACTGTACATATATTGCAATCAATTCAATTTACACCATGTCCCTCACCCCAACACTCTAAGATTACATTATGTTAAACATGCTTTTGTCTAGCCTTTCTTCTGTTTACATTGTTTTGCCTACATTTCTTAAAACTAAGAAAGAAAAAAGTACTGGCATACTTTAGTATCTTCATCACATACAACAATCACTGCAAATGCTTTACTACATAACAAGCAATTTATATCATGAAATGTTTTATATGAATATTTTTAAGAACAAAAATCGTTAAACTTATGTTACCTTTTTCTCCTTTAGTGTCCTCCCTAACATTAATGACATGGTGTGGAATATGCCTTTCATTACCCCCACAAGTTTAACAAAGTCAATAAAAGTCCAGTCTTTCTCATCCACCTTTTCCTGTAAAGCCATATTTCACAAATGTGACTGATGTTTTATAGTCTCACACTTATTCACTAATTTCAGTGTTGCTGGCCTTCTTTCTGTTCATCTCCACCTCCCATTCCCAATGTCTGGTTCAAGTCCAAAGTACTCTCGATTCTTCTGTTCAACCCCTGGGCTTTTTCTGTCTCTCAGACATTTTCGTTTGGAAAATTGGGATAAAGGTTTCACTTGCATAGTTTATCTGCAAGCTTTATTTATCAGAAAAATTAGAAGGAGAGCCCCCCTTCATTTGATAGCATATTTTTTGTTGGACACACTTTTTTATTTTCTATTTATCCCATTTTATTTCAAATCATGGCTTTGATGCTTGAGGAAACATATTCTGAAGATAGATGAACACAGCATCTTGAATCTCACATCTGCCTCTTGACATTCCCTGATTTCTGGAATACATTTGCTTCTGTTTTGCCTGGTGTACAGTGAATAATCATTTTCCACGATCACTCTGCTGCCTCCAGGTTGTAATAATTTGCCCTTCTGCGCACTGTTTTGTCAGTTAACATTTAACAAAAATAACTTGCACCAGTGGAGATATTCTCAGGGAAAAAAAAGAAAGAGAAAATGCATTTAAAAATGGATTTAAAGGACAACACCACACCACACACCAAGTTAAGTAATTTTGTCCTACTCATTAATAAGGGACTTCATTAGAACTGAAGTATAAGGTTCATGGTGCATTATATGACTTCTCAAATGAATTAAAAATGAATATACTAAAGTTACAGCACCTTTGTCCACTAAAAAAGAACCTACTGGGTTAAAAACATTAATAACCCACCAAAGCCATGTACTCTAATATATAAATAACTTGTAACAATTACAAAACATAATAAATACCGGTAATGTTATGTTAATAGTATTAAAATTTGAAAATGTTAAAATATCAAAATATGTTACAGTAATACACATGGTGTAAATTTAATACAAAGGTTTTATTGTGTAACTTTATAAAAAATAAATATTATAATTAAAAGAAAAATATATTTAAATGTATATAAAAATAAGTGATAAAATAGTATATACTTAAACACCACTAACAACAAACGGTACACAAAGTAACAGTTTGGCCATCTGCATAGTTAACACTTAGGCTAGTGTAATCTGTTCATTTAGACCAGGGGGATGGAAAGGATTTACCTTAATCTGCCACAGTAATTCTTTATACTCAACTTTATTTTACCAAGTTTTGCAATTGGTACAAGTTGTTTATATACTAGAGTGTATGGTATTGACTGGTTACTAATATTTTTAACCCAGTAGGTTCTTTATTGAGTGGACAAAGACACTTTTAACTTTAAATATACTGAGCTTTATTTTTTTCTCCTGAGGAATTCTCCACTGGTTCAGGTTATTTGGTTACATGTTTTGATCTTGAAGAGTTGCCATATCTTTTATATACAGTTTTGTCAGGATCTTTCTGTTGGTATGATTGTATTTCTACTAAAACAGATCTTGGCTTCTTTTCTCCATGGCCCAGTTTTGAGCACACACATGATGTGCCCTTTCAGTTTATAAATCCTGCTGTAGAATACCAGTCCAGTTGCGTATTTGTTCTTTCATAAAATTAATAGTCTTTCCCTTCCCATTTTTCTCATACAGGAGCAAATCTCAGGTTTCCCCTACACGCCATGTCCTCTAACTCTATTTTTTGAAACACCTCTTCTTCAGTAGTGTCATACTTAGCTTTTCCTCTATTGTGACCTCTCATTTTTGCAGTGTTATCAGCTCATTGAATATCTGTTTAAAGCTTCTTCCATTTTTTCAACCTTTTTTTTACTTTAGTCAGTATACTCCTTTAATGTTTCATTTATTTTAATCAGCTCTGAGCACATTTGATTTATTTTTTCCACTAAATTACTGAAAGCCATTTCTTGTACCCTAAGCTGGAGCTTGAACTGCTTTTTGCTGAACAGCTGCAGAATTCTTCTCAGTCAGGATTTTCTCTTCGCCTTTTCTAGTTGATTTTCTTTCAGGGTCTCTAACTTTTTTTTGCTGGCATCCAGGCAGTGTACATACTAGCTAGTAACAGAATTTTACTAAAACTGGGAGGATTACTTGTCATTATCTTTTAGTTTCTTTTTTTTACCTTGGGAGAGCTGAAATTAAGTTGATGATCAGGTGCAGCCATCTTGGAAGTCCCTTATCAAGCTAATGATTGTTAAAAATGTCATTTTCTCAGACCCCTGTTTCAATGTCTGTGCTAAACTTTTGTACAATGCACTCAAATTCCACCTTTATTATATTGGTTTTCTTACTATTGCTATGGTTTTCTTACTGTTGCTATACTTGTTTGTAACATTAATGCAATGACATAAATAATGTAATGCTTCAGAGATAATTGGGGTGTAACAATGCTATTACCTACAGAAGCATTCTTTAATAGCATATTTGGAACGTAACCACAGGGATCTTTGCTGCTTCAATAGTTCCTTCTTTCCTTTGTACTACAGCAATCCACCTAACTTTCTTTCATAACACAGTGGTCTCACTCACCAGACATAGAATAAAACATGAATTGACAGACCACGATGCTTTGCCAGAGAAGGTCTGCACTTGTTGCCCCTGGGATTCAGGTTACTGGCTAAGGCTCTTGCCACCCCTATAGTGCCTTTTTTAGGCAAAGTTCAAAGGACAAACCCACCACCGTAATAGGTACAAGCATGCAAAATCTGAAGGTAATGCTAGAAGTCTAAACCTCAAAATGCACTCTCCTGAGGCACTCCTGAAAATGGGGAACATCGATATCTGTGCAGTAACTGAGACCTGGTACAAGGCTCCAGAGAGCACCCCTGCAATACCAGTCTACAACTCTTACCAGACTTTTCAGCCACCAAACCAGGACCGAAACACTAAAGGTGTCCATATTCACCAAGGATATTCACACCACCTGGCTAGTTGCCCAACACAATGCGTCTGAAATTCTCCAGTTGCAACTAACACTAGGTAAGACTGCAATCCAAACTGTAGCTTTCTACAGATCCCCCACCGTGCCCCAAGATTTTCACTACACCTTTCTAAACATACTGGAAAATATTAAGATACAACCAAACACCTTAATACTGGGTGATTTCAACTACCCTGCCATTAACTGGGAAAACTACTCGTGTACCAACACCTTTGTCCAACGGTTCTTGGAATTCATAAATCCCAATGCCCTGGATCAGCTAATCCATAGTCCCACCAGGGGCTCCAATATCCTATACCTGGTCATTACCAACATGGGAAATTGATGCTCCACACCTATGGTCACCCCCTCATTGGTCAGGTCTGACCATAAGCTAATCACCCATGAGAGCCACATCCCTCCCCCACCCCCCAGTAAGGAAACCTCCGTAAAAAACTTCTCCAAAGCCAACTTCATGCTTCTCAAGTCAGAAGTGACAAACTTCATGACACCCATGCAGACAGAAACTGAAAGTTTGACTGCTGAATCCTACACTAAGGCACTGTATGAGCACATCCACTCGTACATGAATCGTGACATCCCAAATAGAACTAAGGCACTCTCCTCCAAAACAAGGAAGCCAATCTGGTGGTCCCCTGCCATAAACAAACTTTACAACAAAAGGAAGAAACTGCTGCAGAAAAGAGGAAAATGCCAGGATGCAAAAAACTCCCTTACCAGCCTCAGTAAGAAGCTGAGATTCCTCATAAAATTCTCCAAAGCTAGTTATGAAAATTAAATTGCCAAAGATTCCAAAGACAACCACAAGGCATTCTATAGCTATGTCAAGAATCTAAGTGGCAATACTCAGATCTGCTCTGAGCTACAACAGAATGGCATTAAATATACTGATCCCAAGGATATTGCCAATATTCTGGCAGATCGATTCAGTGCCAACATCACCCCCCTCTCACCTCCTAAAGGGCCCATCTCAGTACAGAAAGATTGCCAAATTCTGGTAATAACATCCACACAGGTAAAAACCACACTCTCCAAAGCTGAGTACAGCATCCATAGGACCAGACGACATCCTGGGCTGTGCACTACATGAACTACAAAATGAACTGGCACCTCACCTAAGTGTCATGTTTAATCATAGCCTCACCTCAGGCTTTGTGCCCACTGAGTGGCGGACAGCTACAGTTATCCCACTCCATAAGTGGGGATCCACCTTGGATCCTGGGAACTACGGCCCCATCAGTCTGATGAGCCTGATCTGCAAGGCTATGGAATGTATTATCATGGAACTTATAAACAAAGACATTGGCAACCTTCAAACACTGGACCCCACCCAGTTTGGGTTCGTGAAGGGCCAATCTTGTCTCCTGAACCTGATTGACTTCTTCACATCAGTCTCCAGAGCTGTGGATGAGGGTAAGTCAGCCCGCACAGGCTATCTGGACCTCACCAAGGCATTCAACACCATCCCTCACTCTGGAATCATAGATAAACTTACTAAGCTGGGCATTAATCCTTACATCACTCTATGGGTTACCAACTGGCTTACTGACAGAACACACACTGTAAAAGTAGCTGACTCCAAATCCAGCTCCAGACAAGTGACAGGTATAGTACCTCAGGGTTCAGTCTTGTTTGGCATCTATTTCTCTGAAGTACAGGCCAACACTAAGGGACTCTGTATAACAAAGTTCGCAGATGACTGCAAACTGGGAGCCATTATTGAATCCCCAAATAATGTGGATGGATATTCTACAAAAGGGCCTTACAGAAACAGACGCTTGGTGCCAGAGCCATGGGCTCAAGCTCAACGCCAAAAAATGTATAGTTATCCCCTTTGGGAAAAAACATGTACCCATGAATTACCACATAGGTGGCAGTACACTAAACACCAAAAGTGTGATAAGAGACTTAGGGACACAGGTGAACAGTGGTCTCACCTTCGATAACCACATCGCCACAACAGTCAGGAAATCCTTCTATGTGGCACACCTCATCACTAAGGGCTTTTCATCCAGAAAGAAGGAGATCATTGTCCCACTGTACTCATTCCTCATTAGACCCATTATAGAATACAGTGCCCTGTTTGGTATGTACCTCTCACGACATCTGCAACAACTGGAAAGGCAGCAGAAATGCCTCACTAAAAGA
Source organism: Protopterus annectens (assembly GCF_019279795.1). Lineage (NCBI taxonomy): Eukaryota > Metazoa > Chordata > Ceratodontiformes > Protopteridae > Protopterus > Protopterus annectens. The sequence goes on from NC_056734.1 coordinate 893,689,147, forward strand.
ATCACAGGCCTAAAGCAGCTGCCCTGTGCTGATCATCTAAAAAAACGACAGCTATACTCTGTCGCATATAGTCTACTCAGAGGCGATTTCTGTTTAACATACAAGGCCATGTCAAACCCAGAGCTGTTGGACATGCTACACTTAAAGAAATTCCAGTCCCTCAGAGCAATACGCTCCAGGGATCTAAACCTTGTCATCACAATGAACAAAACATGCTGGAGGGATAGGTTCCTGACCCAGAGACTCCCCAGACTCTGGAACAGACTGCCCATGCATGTCAAGCAAAGTGCCTCTTTGGCCCTCTGCAAAAGGAACCTTGACAATTGGATGGGAGATAGGAAATTCACCCCTGGAATCACGTCAGTCTCCCTGCTAGACAGGGGTCCAGGGAAGTAAATATTGTGGGAAGAAATATCCAGGGAATTGTTATAGCTAGGCTTGTATAGGCCCTAGAGCCGATAGTCTAGTACCAACCTATGAACCTATTACTTGCCCACTAGAGTGTAAAACAATACATATTTTGGCTTAGTAAGGAACTTAGTGTGCTACTCATTTCCTAATAACTCTTCCTTTCAAAAGCATTCTGTAAGTTTTTTTATTTTAATATCAATATATCAGTTCCATTACTTACAACTGAAGATAATCATGAAGTAGCAAACCACAATATGAAATAGAAGTTGAGCAGCATCGGGCAGCGCCGGTTTAACAAGGTTAAACTTTTTCTGGCTCCATAAAGTCTGTTCTTCATTTTTTCCCTTAGAACTGCTCTACTAGTAACCTAAACAGTATATCCCTTGACTAAAAAGCGCAGCACTTGTTCCTAAAAGTTTTTTTTTTTTTTCTCAAAAAAAAAAAAAACTCAGCACTTGTCACTTCTGTATTATACAAAGTCCCTCACTTGTGAAACCCCCCCAGGAGTACCCACTTCCTTACTAAGTCCTCTCTTATTCAGTCTCATACCTAACTTCTTAATTTTTCTAGCATGTTGAGGGGCCAGATGCTGGCGTCCTCTCCTGCCCAGTTGGTGAATCTGGGAATATTGAGGCAATGTTACAATTGCCTCATGTACACAGACAACCCTCTCCTCCTCCCACATAACACAAATACTTGTGAGAGATGCAGCTATTTAGCCAAACTGGAGGCTGAGCTCTCTCAACTCAGGACTGGCAAGACCAGACAGGAGGAGAAGTCAACTACACACACCACAAAACCAGCCTCACATAATGCTACCACACCACTGAATCAAACACATAAACACACAAAGACATACTTGGAGGCTCTGAGTAAAAATTTACCTAAACAGCAGAGGCCTCCAAAGCAGACACCCAAACAACTGCTACCTCAAGACACCCCACAAGCAACACATAAACCACAAAATCAGTGTGCAAAGCAGTCACAGCCCTTAAGGCCAAATACAACACCAAACATACTTGTCATAGGTGACTCCATAGTCAGACACACTGACGTCCCACTCACCAGGCTGAACAAGGAGAGGGTCACAGTAAGCTGCCTATCGGGTGCTAGAATCCACCACATAACACAAGCACTCGGGTCACTCCACGGCAAGTACAAATATGACACAGTCATTGTCCATGCTGGTGTGAACGACCTGAGATGTACCTCCCTGGACTACATGAAAAGAGACATAGAGGAGCTCTCTGATTATGTAGCCCAGGCAGGTATGACCCTGACCCTGAGCAGTATCCTTCCTTCACCAAGAATGATGCCACAATATAGAGACAAGATGATCAGCTTTAACAATTGGCTTAATGTCTGGTGTCAATCAAAGGGGATCTAGTGTCTGTCTGCCTGGGATGACATGCTTGACAAGCCATGCTGCTTCGCAAAGGACGGCTTGCACCTGTCACCCCTGGGATTCCGGATATTGGCTAAGGCTCTTGCCACCCCCATAGTGCCTTTTTTAGGCAAGGCTCAAACTCTAAACCTACCACCCTAGGAAACAAAAATGGGAAGAAACTGAGGGTAATGCTGCTCAATGCCAGAAGTCTAAATCTCAAAATGCACACACTCGAGGCCCTTCTCAGTATGGAGAACATCGATGTCTGTGCTGTAACTGAAACCTGGTTCAAGGCTCCTGAGAGCACCCCGGCACTATTAGGTTTTATCTCATATCATGCGTTCTTGCCCTAAAACCCGGACCACACCACAAAAGGAGGGGGTGTATCCATATTCATAAAGGATACCCACACCTCCAGGTTGGTGGCAACGCATAAGCTCGGAAACCATCCAGGTGCAACTAACCATAGGCAAAACTGCTCTACAAATTGTAGCATGCTACAGGCAACCCTCTCAAACTCAGGAACCCCACACAGCCTTCCTGAAGATACTGGAGGGTATAAATGTATCTCCAAACACCATCATATTGGGTGACTTCAACTACCCGAATATAGACTGGGAACATTACTCAAGCCCTAACTTTCTAGCCCAATGGTTCCTGGAGTTCATAAATTCAAATGCCATGGAACAGCTAGTCACTGTTCCCACGAGAGGAGAAAATATACTAGATCTCATTATCACAAACATGGGGACAAAATGCTCCACACCGGAAGTATATCCCTCATTGGTGAGATCTGATCATAAACTAATCTCACAGGAAATCCACATCCCGCCCCCACCCCAAACAAAAAAGACCACAGTGAAGAACTTCTCTAAAGCAAACTTCACACTACTCAAGACTGGTGTGGTATCCTTCAAGGCCCCTGAGCCAGTGGAAACCACAACCCAAGCTGCGGAAGCCCTTACAAATGCCTTCTATGAACACCTCCAGGACTGCATGGATGAGGCAATCCCAAATAAAACCAAGACTCTTTCCACAAAGGGCAAACGTCCAGTCTGGTGGACCCCAGCCATTAACAAACTTTACAATAAGAGGAAAAAGCTATTACATGATAGAACAAAATCCATAAAAGGGAAGTCACCCCTGATCATTATTAGTAAAAAATGCGAGCACTCATAAAATCAACTAAGGCCAATTTTGAGAGAAAAATTGCCATGGATTCAAAGGACAATCATAAGGCCTTTTTCAGCTATGTTAGGAACCTGGGTGGAAACTCCCAGATATGCTCAGAATTAGTCCAAAATGATACAAAAATCACTGAACCCACAGACATTGCCAACATACTGGCAGACAGGTTCAGTGCAAACTTCACCCCCCTCTCCCCCCCTAAAGGAGAGATAACTATCCCAGCGGAGTGTAGCCTCCCAGACATCTCAAATGCGCAGGTGAAAGCTGCTCTCTCTAAAGCTAAAAACACAGCATCAATGGAACCGGATGGTGTCCCCGGCTGTGTGCTAAATGAGGAATTAAACCCGCACATAAGGCAGCTGTTTAATCTCAGCCTTACCACAGGATACGTACCTAAGGAGTAGCGTACGGCAACTGTGGTCCCACTCCACAAAGGCGGTGCCTCTACGGACCCTGGTAATTACCGCCCCATAAGCTTAACAAGTCTAGTCTGCAAAGCTATGGAGAGGATCATAATGGAGCTCATAAACAAAGATATAGGGGACTTGCAGACATTGGACCCGACCCAGTTTGGCTTCGTCAAGGGCAGATCATGCCCTTTGAACTTGGTCAACTTCTTCAAAACAGTCACCAAGGCCATTGATGGAGGGAAAGGCAGTCCATACAGCCTACCTTGACCTTGCAAAGGCTTTCGACACAATACCCCACTCGGGTATTGTAGAAAAACTTACCAGCTTAAATGTAAACCCATATGTCACAAGATGGGTTGCAAACTGGCTTAAGGACAGAACCCACAAGGTTAGAGTTGCTGGCGCTATGTCAGACTCCAAGCCAGTCACAAGTGGTGTCCCACAGGGCTCAGTCCTTGGCCCCCTATTGTTCGGCATCTACTTCTCAGAAGTACAGGCCAACATGGGAGGACTTTGGCTGACAAAGTTTGCAGACGACTGCAAACTGGGCGCCATAGTGGAAAGTGCATCGGACACGGATATCCTTCAGAAGGGACTCACGGAAGCAGATAGCTGGTGCCAGAGCCATGGCCTGAAGTTAAACGCCAAAAAATGTATAGTCATACCCTTCGGGAAAAACAAGGTAACCCCAAGCTACCATATAGGTGGCAATCCACTAAGCACAGAAGAGGTTATCAGGGACCTGGGGACCCAGGTTGACAGTGGCCTTTCTTTTGACACTCACGTTGCTAAAGTGGTTAGAAAGACATTCTACGTTGCCCACCTGATCATGAAGGGATTCACATCCAGATCTAGTGAGGTCATTGTTCCCCTGTACTCTTCACTTATCAGACCAATGATCGAGTACAATGCCCCATTCGGGATGTATCTCACCCGACATCTGCAGCAATTGGAGAGACCCCAAAAGTTCCTCACCAAAAGGATAAAGGGACTCCAAAATCTGTCATATGCTGCCAGATTGAAGAAACTCCAGCTCTATTCAGTCACATACCGTCTGCTCAGAGGTGACATGTGCCTGACATACAAGGCCATGTCCAACCCGGAATTAATGGACATGCTCCACCTCAAAAAATCCAAATCCACCAAAACCACTAGAGCAAGCGACTTAAACCTTAGCACGGATATAAATAGGACGTGCTGGAGGGATAGATTTATCACTCAGAGACTCCCTATGCTGTGGAATAAAATCCCGGTCCATGTGAGGCAGAGCACCTCGCTGGCTCTGTTCAAGAGAAATCTTGACCTGTGGATGGGAGATCGTAGGTTTACCCCGGGAATCATCTCTGTGTCACTGCTGGACAGAGGCACAACAAACTAATGGGCACAGTATTTTTTCATATAAGGGGTGGCGTAAGCCACAAAACTTTGGGCTAGGCTTATAAATGCCTTAGGGCAGATAGCCTAGTATAAACCTATGAACCTATGACTAAAAATAAAAAACAGAGATGAACAGTAAAGAAATTAAAAAAATACAAGAAAAATAGAAACGCTATAATATAAAGAATACTAAATATTCTAGTGACAATCCACATATGAATAACACATAAAACACCACAAATTAACATCCATGTCTGGCATTTGAAGAATATTCCAATTTTCTAAAATCATTCTTTTAGTTATCATTATACCTAATGCAACTGGATATTTCTGCAGGTTGGTAAATTGATGTAAATTGTCCAGAAGCAAAATTTCAGGAGAACAAGGTATTTTAACAATAAACCTACCCATGCATGTATTTCCCCCCAATATTCTCTAATTTAAAAACAATACCATCAACAATGTATCACATCAGCAAATGTATGCTGACAGCAGCAGCATCCAGCACTGACATTCAGTTGAGTCTTTGAGGTCTACACTGTATGCATTATATTATTTTATACTGAATACTTGCATAATATAAGGATTTATAATGGCAGAAAATATTACTGGTGTTTCTTTTTTCTAAAACAAGAAATATATTTATTACAATATCATTTATGACACAGACAGTCTTTCATTGATATAAATGAAAACAGACCATATTGACATATTTTCATTTGCAAATGTGCATCACTTACAGTGCCATTTTATATGTAATTTGCTTCTGCCCTTTTTAAAAATTCCACTTCAGTTGTTTTAATTGTGTTGCTATATTCACTACTTCTAGTACAGTTGGTATAGACTTTCCATTTTCTAGTAATTGCTTTTTTGGCAGCCACCAGAATTAAACTCAGCAAGGCCTTAATATGTCTAGGCAATTCTGATTTTGTATCACAGCTCAAAAAAAATCCCTTCATTACACCAACTGGTTGTCTGCTGGGAATTTTTAAAGTCTGCCAACTCATTACAGTCCCAGAAAATATCTTCCCAGTTATGTCTTTCTTCTGCATTATACCTCCAATATTTGCAATCTTCCTGAGTTAAAATTCTTTGGAGTATGATTGGAATATTACTGATATTTATAATCCATCCTTCTTGGAGGAAAAAACAAAAAATGATGATTCACATTTATTTTTACCATAATTAATCCCAAAAGCAACAATATCTTCTTCTGCCTTTAATTGCTCATACATTTTTAGTATGTTAATTTTTATATAACTTTACTGGGGTTCAACATTGTTTTTAATATAATACTGGGATTATTGCAATATCAATTAAGGAGGGCAGTGATGGACAGTCTTGCCTAATGGCATTCTTCACATCTGTTTTTCTAGTGATTACATTGTTTATTTTACACTGAGTATAAGAAATTGCATATACATTTTGAATTCTAGTAATGTAATGTAGCCATAAGAAGAATAACATTTAAGCACTTCCCATATGCAGACAAAATTTAAATGATCAAATGCATTAGAAGCATCTAATTTAATTGGATCAACTTTGTGTTGATATAATTTGTATAATAAATTATAATTTGCAAATATTGATTTGCTTCCGGTTTAGTTCTGTTTAGGCAAAATGCAAACTGAAAAGGAATTAATATGTTATCCAAATGTAAGATATATATATATATATATATATATATATATATATATATATATATATAGGTCTAGTACTATTCACTGAAAGCACATTTCACTGAAACACATATGACTGTGCACAATTCACATAGTTCACTGGAACACATTTCAATGAAAGTTGTATATGGCCTTTTCCCCACCATAGTGCAACCCTGGACTTAGTATATATAGTAAGAACTATATACATGGATACTTGCAATTCTAATAAATTACTCTTTTCTGAACATAATATATATCCAAACTATGTGGGGGTGGTACCACCCACATCCTCTTACTATATATACTAACAACAGGGTCGCACTACAGTGGGGAAAAGGCCATATATAACTTTCAGTGAAATGTGTTTCAGTGAATTGTGTTTTTAGTGAATTGAGCTTTCAGTGATTTGTGCACAGTCATTTGACTTTCAGTGAATAGTCCTAGACCCATTTATATATATATATATATATATATATATATATATATATATATATAGACAGAGAGAGAGAGAGATGGATTTAATGTCCTGGCAAGTATTTTATAGTGTATATTTGCAACTGAAATACATATATAATAATAAGGATTTAGACCACATTTTCCTTTGTTGCAAATCAGAATTTTTTTTTTTACTAAATTCATTGATCGAGAGGTTTCCATACTGGTATAGTTAAACATTGACTTATTTAATGTAATATAGGGACTAATTCCTCCACAAAGGCTATATATAGAGCTCAGCTATAAAACCATCATATCCTTAAGTGTTTTTTAACCCTAAAATTCTGTATGTTAAGACTTGTAAAGTAATAAGAACATTAGGTATAATACCTTAAAAAGAAGGGATATCATCAAACCAGGATTTAATCATATTTAACTCATTACAGCTGAGTGTGTCTCCAGGCATTTCTGAAGTTTCTTCCTACTGTGCCTCTAGGTGTCAAATATGGCTTGTTCATATTAGTATTAATAATTCCAAAACCATGCTACATACAAGGTATCAGAATATTTTATCTTGAAGCATATATTATGGCAAACACAATTCTACTGATATCTGATCTTTGTCAATGAGTATTTGTTACAACTGTAAGGTGTAAATTTCATTTTTAAAGGCTCAAGCCACACCCAATGGGAGTTAAAGGTACACAATCAAAAGAGCTATACTGGAGGGAATGAGTCAAATCATACTTCCAGTTCTTATTAAATAATAGCTAAAAATACTTAGGTACTACTTCCTAGTTGGCATTGTTATTGTTAACTACTACTCCATTTTTTTATTTCTAAAATTCCATTTCTGTTTCTATGCCTATGACTTTGAGACATTAATAATTTCTCTGTCTTATCACAGTAAAAAATGAATTTTATTAAAGATATTCCTTTCAGATGGTTTTACCAGTTTTGTTCATAATATTTTCTTTTTAATTTCTCTTTAATAATAGAATAACTAATTGAAAGCAAGTTTAATGTCAGAATTTGATCAACTACTCTATTTTCTCTTAATTATTTCTGATTGTGTGTTAAACACTGGCATTAAAAGTATCACCTTTGATACTTAAGGAAACCATTGTGTGTCTATTATCTACCCCAAATCTGTTTATCCTCTTTGATTTGCTCATAGAAAGTTTGAGATTTGAGCCACTTGACATATGGATGCTTCTCCTTGGTGAATGTAAAGGAAGAAAATATAATGTTTACTGTAAAATGATCTCTATAATTATGGGCATATAATAAATGTATCAAAATCAATGTTATTTAAAAGATGACATAATAGAAGAATCACTTGGAACAAAATTCATCTTTATGAGATGTACATACAAATGATTTACTGTAAGCATGTGTTATTCTACAAGCATCAAATACATTTTCCTGTTTCTTAAAGGTTTATAATAATTTTCCATGATGTATTTGATATGGCTGTTTCAGTGGAAGGTAGATCTGTCTAATTTAGGGTTTTGTATAGCATTCTAACTCCTATAACCACTGTTGGAATATCCATCTTTTATAGTACTGCAACCACATCATCCAAAAATCACTGGTAGTTATGAAAGGGAGTACATGATGACGCTATAGTTCTAAGTTTCTATCATATACAATGAAAACAGCAACCTCTTTTGACACTGTTAATAACAGATTTATGTGATTCAGCAGAATTGGCAAATCCATAATTGTTTGTCAAACATCTAACCTATTTGTATTTTTTAACAATATAGAACTACATTCTTCATCAAACGTTTGACAATAACATTATCAACTCAGTTTTCAGTAAATTTCTTTATTCTTTCACATCTGTTACATGTTGGTTTCATATACCTTATAGTTCAGTGAGATGAACCATAATCCAACACCCTTAGGAAACAGGAATAGTAAAAATGTGAAAAGGGGGGAAATATAAGTTTAAAACCCCAAAGCATGTAATTCCAGCACTGAGGAGACAGTCAAGTTCCAGGGAAAGTGAACTAAGTTATAACCAAAGCTTTTAGTTCATATCTGGCTTCAGCTTTAGTATCGAGCATCATGGGAAAAGACTTCCAATTGTTTTTAGTTTTGCTAGATAAATAAAAGATGATTTCATATGTTTGCCATAGCAAGGTTTGGTTTGCTGCAAAGGAGATTCCCTGTTGCACCATTTCATATGAAACTATGAATCCTTTCAGTTTGTTAATTTTTTTGTATATTGCAGCAAATAAATGTTCTTTTCTTTATAGTTAATGGATTTAGCAATAATAGGTATAAAACTTTTCCTTATATTATTTGATCTATGATGAACATGATCAGGTTTGTGATGATATCTTGCTGAAACTATATCAGCAGTAGTGGCAAAATTTTCTTATAGTACAGGCTCAAGTTCCATATTTTTATCCCATTCTTCTAGAACACCTATTATATGCAGATCTTAGTCTAAGCCTTTTCTAAGGAAGTCCACTGTTCTTGAATTTTCTTATGATAAAAAGCTATGGTTCATATTTGTCTTCCACTCGTACCTGTCAACTCTACAGATTTCCACAGAATGTCTGGATTCTTGCCTCATATTTTTGGTCCATGTTTCATAAAATTGTAGTTTTCTGGCAAATCAGTGGCAAATCATTAAAGACTAAAGTTAGAAAATAATAATTTCAGACTTCATACCCTTCAGAAAATTCATGCTAATACAAAACCTGTTATTCTATGAACTTTCTAAGACTGTAAGAGCAATATTTAAAAATTGTCCCTATTTTGGGGCCTTTGTTCCACTTTTATTCATGGCTTTGTCCAGATTTCTTGCTCTAAAAGGTTGAAAGGTATGGTTCCTCTGTTTTCACTCTTTTGGCTTGCTCTTTTTGCATTTGATCAATACAAATTAGGAAACTCTGAAGCTGAGGCATATTTGATAGTGATGATCTAAACCCTTCTAGTTTATTAAAAATCAGTTGCAGCTTTTGAGTTAAGGTCTCAGCAAGTAAGTTCACTGGTTCTGAATTATCTGCTTTCCATGAAGATACTGCATCAACGTTTGTAAAAGAAAAATTGCTTACCACCGGTATTGCACTCCGCTGAGAAAGGTGACTAGTTCCCTTGTTTTTAATAGAGGCCATTTATTGACAAATGTTTGTTTCTGGCTATATTAAATGCATAGGCTTCAACTGATTTATATGTAATGAGCTTGCAAGTAAGGTGGTATTCACATTCTGCATCCTACAAAAGTATAATCATGAGGAAATCAGAGATCCTGTGTAACCTGTAAGAGCATGCTCATCTTTACAGGACATTCCCCTGTACTCATGAAACAAGTATACTAGTCATTGTATTTTAAGTCTAATTTTTGAAGTCCTGGTAAAGGTATAAAACTAAGGAAGAAAGGTGACATCTACAAGCTGACATAATTTGCTAGCCATACGAGTCAGATGGTCAGCATGGTATGTGCACAGTGCAGTTATTCAAGCATGTTTGCAAAAAAGAATGAAAAATATTATGTATTTTCATGTTTACATTAATAACACAAAAATAGAGTATGCTACTGTCTTGTTAGGGTGATGTATTCAAGAATTGAGTGTTAGTAAGAAGTGCCATTAAAATATATTTGAAGACCTTCTTTGATACTGATTTCATAGAAACAAAGAGAGACTAGGATTTTGGATGCAGGTCTTTAAAGAGAATAACAATAATCATACAGAATATTATATCCCTAAAGTAGCAGAAAGTATTCTAAGAACTCAGCCAACATGTGAATGGAGAAAGCAGATTCTGCTAATATGGATGACTGCAATTAGGGACACAGATAATAGGCAAGTGGGGCTGGAATTTATTGGAGAAAATTGGCAAATGAACCAAGATATTGGGAGCAAATTACTAGAGAGGGAAAGATGATAGAATGGGAAGACACCAATAATTTATTTGGACTGCAGGTTACAGATTGCCTTCCCTGTCAAGGATTGATATCAGAGTATAGGCAAATAGAAAGAAACAGGGTAGTCCTAAACAAAAGACCAGCACTGGTAGAGTTTTTAGTAAAATCTAGAACAGAAGCTGCCATTAAAAGGGAATAATTAGTAGAGCATATAAAATGTTGCATTATACCTATAAGAATCAATCATAGGAGGTTAGAAAGGATTGGGAAGAGAGAGTGGATAAGCAATTCACAAAGAAACAATGGGAGGATATATGTATGTCTCCCAAATATGCAACAAAATATAGAAGATTTAGGATTTTTGCTTGTAAATGTTTACAGATATTTTTATACCCCAAGTAGACTTCAGAGAATTTTTCCTCAGGTAGATTACAAATGTTGGAGGTGTGACAGGGAAGAAAAAAGTAATTGTGAACATATTTTCTGGGAGTGCAGTAACTTTAAGGCTTTCCTGCATCATGCACTGTCGGAGATGCTGGGTGGACATATTGGTGTGATGAGAGAGATGATTTTTTCTGAGTTAGGATACAGAATTGAAATTGCCTAGATATAGTAAGACCTTGCTGCCTCTAATTATATTGGCTTCCAAAAAAGCAATTACTAGAAAATGGAAATCAAAATCTAACCCAACTATACTGGATGACTGGATGCTGGGTAGACATATTGGTGTGACGAGGGAGATGATTTTTCTGAGTTAGGATACAGAATCGAAATTGCCTAGATATGGTAAGACCTTGCTGTCTCTAATTATATTGGCTGCCGAAAAAGCAATTACTAGAAAATGGAAATCAAAATCTAAACCAGCTATACTGGAAGTAGTGAATATAGTAACAGAGAAAAAACAACTGGAATTGAGATCTTTAAAAAAGGTAGGAGCAAACTGCATAAGAAAAAAAATGGGAATTGTGGGAACAATACATACAGGGGACAAATGAGGTTTAAAAGAAGGCAGGACTTGCTATGTAATGTTTGAAAATGATTGTGTAGATTATAAGTGATGTATAATGTTTGCAGCTGGGAGTGTGCCATTATGGTTTGTGATGTAACATACTTGCAACTAGGAGTGTGGCAGCATGGTTTGTTTTCATTTATATAAATATATGATTCCATACGTCATGAGTGGTGGTTTAATAAAGATGTTTCTCTTAAAAATGGGGCAGGAGTTGAATAATTTATGTGATGTTGCTTAGGTTATGTGATATATAGCAATATTTGTGAAGCATAATGTTTGTTAATTTTAACTTGTTAATACAGTTTAATTACTTTTATATAAATGTGCCTGTCACAAGTGATAATTCAATAAAGGTATTAAAAAAAAGAACTGAGTGACCAGTTGGTGAGGAAATGGGGTCATCTTATACACAACAATTTTGATACTGATATTTGTCATCTAACAAATGGTTTTATAGATTATATTGTTGTGAAATACAGCATATATTCTGCAATATCACAAAACAGCAGTGTTCTATCCCATCTTGTCATACTCGGGAAAGCTCTTGAACAGATGAACAATTCTCTCACTGATTCATTCTGTATTGTACCCTTATGGTGATATAGACATTTGTTTGACAATGCTAGCATTTTTGGCAAAGAAAATACATTTTTTCTTTCATTAATCTGCAATATAAAATCATAATCTAAAAACAGACCTTTTGATGCAAACAACAGTGTATAGCCCATTGATTACATATTTTTCATTTTTAATTGCTCACGTCATTTATCAAGTATTATAAATCCAATGAAGTATATTTTCAGTGGAGGAATTTGGAGAAAAGCTCTTAGGAAGCAAGTGGTTTTCTGGCTTAGAAGACATCAGAAAATAAAGGTGTTAATTATCTTCCAGGTGTTCAGGATTATATGGCATTGACATTTGTAAATTTGTAAGGTATTACTGCAGTTATCATTATCCATTATCATTGTCTTCCCAGACTCACTCACAAACACACTCTCAGTGCTGCCACTCTTGTTGAAGGACGAAAGCCTTAGCTGCTAATACCCAAACATAATTCATCCTGAACAACATACTATGAGGTCATAATAGTATTACAGCAATCCATTTTGGCCTTCCACCTGATCCCACACAAAAATCCAACAGTGATTTTACATTTTAAGTCCTTGAATACTTACAGTTGTTAAAGAAGGCTTGTTGTCTTTAATCTTTAGGATAGTTCCCCTTTTCTTTATTTTTTGACATTCAAACTTGCTGTGCCAGGTCTCAGCAGCTCCAAGATTCTAATTACATGTTACATCACACTCATAATTGTATTAATCCCTGACTGTTATGTGTTACAGCCCTTTATCCATACGTTTTCATCATGGAAGAGAAACATAGTCTTTAGGCTTCTGGCCCAAGTTTCACTGCCCCTGCCTGAAGCCCTTGTACCTGGGGACAACATAAGCCACCCTCCACACACACACACACACACACACACACACACACACACACACACACACACACACATGCACACCCTGTAGAAATGCCTGAAGATTTACATGTATACCTCTTTCTTCATTAATCCACATGCTCTAATGTTATAATACAACATAAATGATAATATATTATGAATCTTGGTGGATTTTATCCTATCCTTATATATTTTATTCTGCACTTTTAATTATAAGTTCTCATCTAAAACGTTTTTGATTAATGCTCTTGAACAGTCCAATCACAGCCACAATAAGGCCTGACTCTATCACTTGGCATTACCGGGCCTGTTTAATGTGAGGTTTCCAGCTATCACTGCTAACAAAATTTTCCCAGCTGACTGAATACCCTTATTTCTTCCCTCAGCTTCACTGATATGACCAAACCATAACCATGTAAAGCTACATTGCTCTTACTTGCTGCTAATATTACCAGTTTTTCCAATCAAAAATCATACAGATGCCACATCTCACCTTTGCCATTTAAATATTTTACATGAATTTAATGATTACATTTCAATCAGTTTCATGCCCTTGCTAAACATGAACCATTCTTCTCCAGGCTGGATGAATTTCTTGCTCAAAAACAACATTTGTCTTCTTAGGGAGAAGGTGGTTACCCTGCAGAAGAAGAATATTTACTTTCACAAAAACACCAAATCTTCCAACAAAGCAAAAAACAATGAAATAAAAATAAAAATGACATAATTGCAAAAATATTTAAAAAAAACAGTTGATTATACATGAAATATAAAAACATAATTGAACCAAGATACAAAATAAAAATGCACTTGTACAATATGCTTAATATTTCATGTATAATCAACTGTTTTTTTGAACATTTTTGTGATGATGTCATTCAATGTGGATTGGTCAGCAGTTAGGGGATGGGGCATTTAAATGTTGTTTGTACTAAACAACGTTACTCTGATGAAGCCATTCTTATGGTGAACGCGCTCAGTCGTTGGGATCTTTGTTTTTTGTGCTATTAAATCGGTGAAACCACATTTGTGTTGGGACTTTTTTATTTTTATTTCAAGTATATTTACTTCACCTGGTCAACTGAAACAGCCACCTGAGTGTGTTGGACCTCAGACTTTGTTTCCTGAAGATGTGAACTCCTTTTCTGGACTAGACTCAGACCTTCATTCTTGGTGGGATACCCTGCTCTTTACTGCATTTCCTACCTCCTTCCTCAGAACTATCTGCTACTCATTGAGGAGGAGGCCCTGGATGATGTACCCTCTTCCCAAGTTCCCCTTGGGTTAGTGACAATATAGCATTGGAACCAAGCTAGTCTAAGAGACAGCCAGAAAAGTGGAATAAGAGGCAAGCAAGATGGTAGCATGGCAGAGGACAGTAGTGATTGTGAATCTGAGTCACTCAAGAGTTAGTCAGGCAGTTCATGCCACGTGGCAGCAGGAAGCAGTAAAAACTTTAGATTGGTATCAGCTGAAACTGAGGTTGGAATGAAAAGTGGAGAGTAGCTTGGAGAACGGACATGTTCAAGTGGCTTTTCAACAGGGCTAATGAAGTTTTTATTCTTTTGGAGAATCAAATCAACCCCCTCAAATCCAGTGTGCACATGTGCAAGAATCCCACACACATACCATAACTTAACATTAAATCTCCTAATGCTGTTCTCAGTGGAGCAGAATCTGATTTTTTTTTATTTTCAAGATAGTTAAATGGCAGCAAGCACTATGATATACAGTCTGTCTAATAACACTTGCAAGTTGCTTCTTATGTGCAAATAGTTATATTTTGATACCGATTGTGGGTACCAGGTATACATTTGAGATAGCTATACTGGAAATATTTTCAACAGTATGGGAACAACACTTAGTGTTTGTAAATGTAGATCTAGTTTTTTGCACTTGTGTGCTTGTGTGTGTGATGTGTGTGTGTATATAGATATAGCGATATATGCATACACATATATAAAATATAAATGTGTATATATAGATAGATTGATGGTTTACTATCAAAATGTGGAAAATCAAAACAATTTTCCACGTTTTGATCAAATTCATTTTCCATATCTGGTAATACGAAATTACCAAAATGTCAGAAATGGTAACCACGGAATCGACATTCGAACACCAGAAGTTCCAGTGTTGAAAGACCTTGTTACAGGTAACGTTTTTGCAGGGGAGAAAGCCCCCTGTACCCCCCACACCCCTTGCATATTATATAGTCCGAATCTGACATCACACTACAGTGAAGAAAAGGATAAATTTCCCGATCACCACAGTAGTGCGATCTGTTATCAGAATGCCGATCCCATATTAGCAAATGCATACTACCATTCACTAATGAGGATTCCAACATTTCCAGATTGTCATTATGGAAACTCGAAAACACGCATTCACCCATCCTTCACATTTTGATAGTAAACTCTCTCTCTCTCTATATATATATATATATATATATATATATATATATATATATATATATATATATATATATATATATATATATATATATATATATATATATATATATAGATATATAGAGAGATATTGCAGTCTTGAAAAGAAACAGTCCACAGTTTTTTCTTTAAGGAGGTGCATTTACAAATAAAACAAAAAGTTCAGTTTCGATCCAAAACAAAATTTATAAAACTTCTTCTCTCATTATCCATTGCAACAGTTCAACAAGAACAGTTCAGCAAGGCTTAACATGCAGGACACCATTCTTCAACCCTCTTGACTTCAGGAACACTATTTGACTTGCCTTGTCACTCCCTGGAGACTCAGTCTGACTTCTTCTCACCATTCAGATATCAGAAAGTCTAAATCTTGATAGGGTAATAGTTCTGAAATCCTTTTCCCAGCGGCAATCACACATGCATACACCGCATACTTTTTGGTGGACTAGGAAAGTAAAACATCTGTCCTACCCTAACCCTTGGATACCTGCATATACATACTCATTCTGAATGCCAAAACTTTCTCTGTATTTCAAGATTTTGGCATTCCTAGATAGTCACATTTCCTGTGTCAAGATTGGTCAAGTGGTAGTCTGCCAGTTGGTAGACTGTATTTGATTTATTTAAAGTCATCCGTATATGTGTGTGTGTCTATATTGCTGTCTCTCTCTAGATATATATGTATATGCAGATACACACACACACACACACACACACATGTAAGTGTGTACGCATACATATATTTTTTAATAGGGATGCATAGAGCAAGCAGATATTTTTGCATCTGCTTTTTCCAGGAAGACTTCTGTGTATATTCATTCTGCCTGGCAGAGCAGGTTTGAATAATTGTTTGCTTACTTATCTCCTGTCTCCTGAGATACTTATAAGCTTTGTTGTTTCCACTGAGGCTGTGCTTCTAGTAATGTTTTCAGAAATAAGTCATAAATGAATGCACAAGTTAGAGAACATTGAAAATCTATATTTTCCTATATATGTTCTGTCTTGTTCAAATCTGACAATTTTTTGGAATGTTGTAGCAGTCCCCTCCCACACAAACACAAAATTATGTTTTAGTTTTCCTAAAAAAATAGCTTGCAGTGTGGGTAGAGATAAGAGGATTTATTTGCAGAATACCCCAGAGTGAAGTGCTGACCAATGCGTCAAGATAACAAATATATTCAATTCCCCTTACTGCTTGCTGTGCTAACCAGAGCATTCAGGTGAAGGGATTACTGTAACGGCAGTGCTCTACATTATTCAGCAATGTAAGAGTTTTCCTGTTACTGTGAATCTGATTGATGGTCTGAGTTAAAACGCCAGTACTTTTTAATACAATGTAATAATCAGTTTTTATTCAAATAGAGTGACATTGTAGTATGCAAGTATCTAGCTTTTGCCTCTATATTTACCAATTTTTACATCCTAAGCAATCTCTTTTCAGGATTTGCCTTTTCTTCATATGTTCTCTTTAACCCTGTGCCCTCAGATCCCTTGTAGACTTGTGACATTTGTAAAGTATGGCTCTGAAGTATTTAGATTATTTTCTGCATCTGACTTTTCAGGTCATTTTTGTTCCACTTTCAGCACAGAAGCACTGAGTGATGCTCTACTGTGCACATTTAATTGTGCAAGGTGATGCCAAGAAAAAAAAACAACAAAAAATACTGGGTCATTCTGAAGGTCAAGTGCACTGTTTTATAAAGCCATTTTTTCTGACATTATTAATGTGTATTTTCCAGTGAGGTGTAGTTGTTTTATTCTTATTAATCTTGTAAAATAGAGTTGTGTAAGTAAACTTAGTATCACAGCAAATGCTTGAATCATCACTGTTGCAGTAGCCTTATCTCTGTGAGTTATATCCTACTAAGAATATAACAGCTAGCCAATGCTTCAGAGCACCTTCCATAGACCCAAAACCATTTGTCAGCTTGAACTGAGCTTACTAAAAGTCACATTTAGGTGCCAAGCCCATCAGAGCTGTTATGTCTACAGAGTGAGAGAGAGACTGAGAGATGGAGGCTAATACCCTGACAAGGACAGTGTTAGGGAAATATCAGTAAATGTCCACATTCTGGCAAAAAAAGACATGCAGGAAGGAGGGGAATGATGGAAGGTAGCAGCTACTGCACCAGTGACCATTCAAACACCTTCTGTTATGGTGCGTTTATTTTACACAGCCATACTATCTTTATCAAATGAATCATTGCTATGGTAGCCTTAGCTATATGGCCAGATGACCATAGCTTAGATTGACTGGGGAGGAGGAAGCATGAAGTTCCAGGATCCCCTGTAGAATGGTTCTAACAAAGTCTGTCCTAGACTTGGAAAAAGAATCTAGTTTATACTGCTTTGTAAAAGTATGGTCAGAGTTGCTGCTTCTAGAATCCAAACCTTTCCAAAAAGCTAAATCCAAAAAGCCACAGATGAAGCCAAAGCCTTGACAGACTGAACCTTGACGCTGATGGGAGTAGTTTTTATTGTTGTGGGTATAGCAAGATTAATCATAGAAGTGATATTCTCTTTGATACAAACCTCTCTCTTCAACAAATTTATTTTATCTGACTGAGCCCAAAAAAAGGGTCGTTTTCAGCTTGTTAATAATAGTAAATATAGATATGTTAATAATTGTAGGTGTATTTTAATGTATAATAAGAATATTCCCAAAATTGTGAACATTATTAAAAATAATATGACAATTTATGACAAGTATCAGAATTAAAAGAATTTATTAATGCAGGACCAAGTTTTAGCTAAAGAAGGCGTGTGAAGTTAAGAAAGCAGACTGTGCTACAAAGAGCAATGTAAGTCTGTATATGTTGTTCTTCTTTTGGCTTTTCCCGGTTAGGGGTCGCCACAGTGGAACTCCGGTCCGCTAATGATTGGCAGTAGATTTTTTTACGGGTGCCAGCTCAACGCCCAACCTTCAATGAAGACACGCCCATTCTACACATGTCTTTCGAATGCCACTCGACCACGGGGAGGATATGCAGACTCCACACAGAAGGCGCTCTGGCCGAGAATCAAACGGGAGAACCTCTTGCTGTGAGGCAACAACGCTACCTCTGCACCACCGTGGCTTCCAATATAAGTCTATATAATGTAAGTCTGTATGTAAGACAACTAAAACTGGCACTTATACATGTAACAACTGTATCTGCTATAAGTATATATATATATATATATATATATATATATATATATATATATATACACACACATGCACAATAACACATCCTGTGTATAGAAATTATTTCATACTTCGAGCTTATGGCACATGTAATACTACAAATATAGTTTATATGGCCAAGTGTCACAAATGTGATGCATTCAATATTGATAAAACTAACCGAATTAAATGACAGAATATCTGGCCATTTAACAGACAATAGGAAATCTGTTGTAAGGAATGCTTTATTTAAACATACCAGAGATACTAATAATACACATTGAATTGAATTGTTAATTTTATACTTCGTTCCTGAGCATATTAGAGGAGGAGACATAAGAATTTAACGGAAAAGGAAGAGAGCAAATGGATCATTCATTTCAGAGTGCAGCAGTTCCCGGGTCTTAATGAATCTTTTAGCATTAAACCAGTTTTAAACGAAATGTATAATAGAGTGAAGTAACTGTTTCTTTAAGTTTTTAATGAATTTCATTAATTATTTTTTTCATGTGATTTTTATTTGATTATTTAAAGAGGTGCTCTTAGTGTCTGTACTGTTTTTACTGATGAACATTTGCAGTGTGAAAGTTTATACTTGCAAGCAATAAAGTAAGTTATTTGGTTTTAGCTCATGGTTCTGGATTATCTTTGATGTTTTTTGGTTTTTTTTAAACCCAGTATATATATATATATCTGTTGTCTGTTCCTTATGATAATTTAGCAGTATAACTCTCTTCCTCTCATTGTTTAGTGGCTGTTATGAGTAATATCACAAGACTCTCTCCTTAAGCTATTTAAATATCTTTATCCCTTTATTGTACTTGTTGTGGACAGAATACGTAGTGTCCACCAAGCCAAACTATTTTGATTTTTAAACTGGTGGCTCCTAATTGCATGCCCTTACTATAAGTATGCCTTTGGTAGATTCTCGTGGTTTCATATTAGACACTCATACTAATAAACACTAGAGAATCAAATTGGGAAGCTCCTCCCTTTAGACTGAATTTTCTTTATAGGTTCATATTCATAGGTACCTACTAGGCTATTGATTTCTGCACATCTTAACAAGCCAAGATTTAAATTAGCAAACCCAGGGGCATTTTTAAGTCTATCCATGCTTCCCAAATATATCTGACAATTTTTGGTATCCCGCGGATATTTTAAGGGGTGTATTTATGCTAAGGCTTCGGTGGTCAAGCATTTACAGCCTACCTCACTCTATTAGAGACATAGGTACCAGACCAGGAGTAACATTCCTTTTCCCCATCCAATGCTTCAAGTTATACTTAAATTGAGTTAGGGAAGAACTCTACTTCACATGGATGGGAAGCCTATTGCAGAGAAGGGAGAGTCTCCGAGACACAAACCTGTCTGTCCAACATGTACTGTTAGATTGGGTAATTTTCACTAATTTGTTCTGTGAATATGCAGCAGGTCCATCACAGTGGGATCCGAGGATGCCTTCTGTGCCTGACATAGATCACTTCTTAGCATTCTGTAGGAGACAGAGGTGACTTGCAAAGGATATGTTGTTAACACCTTGTTTTCTTTTTGTGAGGCACATCTGTGGGTGTTCAATTTCTTCCATGTGCCTAGTCAGGGACATACCGAAGGGGCATTATACTGAATGATTGGTCTGATGAGTATAGTGGAAAAGTGACATCCTTGCACCTAGGTGTCATACTCTTGTTTAGAAGTTGTGCAACATAAATGATTTCCTTACTACTATGGATGCACCATGGTGAAAGGCCAGGATACTATCTATTTGCTTTCCCAAATCCCTGAATTCTGATTCAACTCTTAGGAGTGTATTATCAGTGTAGTGGCTTCCAGGGGTAGCTAACTTTGCAAAGGATACTGATATACATTTTATGGCATTGAGTTTTAGATCTGACGTCAGTTGTTTGTTTGTGTCAGGCCTACTTGGAGGCTATTTGTGTCTTGTGGGGAATCTATAACTGCACCTACTTTGCAATCATCTACAAACTTGGTGAGCTGGAGCCCCTTGATATTGGTCTTGACTTCAGAGAAGTAGATGCCAAAAAGTAGCGGACCCAGTGCAGTCCCGAGGGACTCCTCTAATGACTGGTCTTTTTGTGAAGGTGGACTCCCTATCCTAATTTTTTGTGTTCTGTCTTTGAGCCATCTGGCTATCCACTGGGTGACATAGGGGTTTATACCTAATTTTGATAGTTTGTCTACAATGCCTGACTGAGGTATTGTGTTGAATGCCTTGGCTATGTCATGTCCACTAGGCCCTTTACAAAATCAACCAGCACTCCAGAAGCAGCCAGGCTAAAACGATGACCAGTAGAAAAACTTTAATATGTCTTAAATAAAGCTAAATGGCATAAATCATAAACGCTTTAACATTTTCACTGCATTTTTGTCTATCATAAGACTTCATCAGATCATTTGATGGTCATAATTTTGTGCCTGGCTGCTTCTGGAGTGCTGTTTGTCTGGTTACTGGTGGTTATAGTCAGCACTTTCCTCCGTTTCTTTTTTGCTTTTCAAGATCAAACTGGGTTGGATCAAGAGTCTGAAGGTTTCTTATACCATTGTTTATCATGTTTATGATAATTCTTTCCATGGCTTTGCATATGAGAGTAGTCACCAGGGGTCTATATTGGCCTGCTGTTGTGCAGAGGAATGATAGTTGCAGTCCTACATTTGCTTGGCATGAAGCATGTCTGGAGTCTACAGTTAAATAGTGATTCTAGTAATCCTGGTATATCATATTTCATTTTATTTAGGAGGCATCCTGAGGTTTGCAACATTCTCCCATATTTGTGAGGACCAGATACAGGATGTTAATTCATTACATTCGAGTGATGCCTCCAAGTGCATCTGCAGTTAACACATACTGATGCCTATAGGCATCAAATATTGCTTGTTCATATAGGTTCATAGGTAGGTACTAGGCTATTGGCCCTAGGGCCTATATAAGCCTAGCCAAAAGGTACCCTGGCTTTCGCCACATTTGCAGCAATAATTCCAAAACCATGCTATACACAAGGTTTTAAAAGATTTCATTGTAACCGTTATACAGTCGCAAATGCAACTGCATTAATATTTGACCTCTGTCTAGTGGAGTCAAATAGATATTAATAGTTTATAACTTTCACATTTTTCTAAATATCTCAACAATCAAGTAACACAGACAGAACTCCTTAACCTCATATGAAAGTTCTCAGCTAGATGAATAAAATGCTGCTGAAAGTATGTGTGTAACTAAAGTGGTTGCTGAGATATTGTAACTTGTTCACAAAATATTAGAAATGTAATAGCTACTGTGTTTACTGTGACTTATAAAATCTGGTTTAAGATCTAGAAGCTAAAGAATAGTACCACTATAAAATAGTTTGTGCTGAAAAGTTTGACATTTGCAATTCTTTAGTAACCACTATAATCCCAGAGATATGAAAATGTGTTTGAAATGCAAGGACATAATTTGATTCTGTCAAAAGGCTTAGGCTTCGCCCATTGGACGTTACAGTGCAAACTTCCTGAGCTGAGTTAATGCCTCTAGTGAGTGTATGGACAATTGGTCCAAGGCGTTTGTATTTACAAAGTCCATAAATCACCAGGCCTATCTGTTTGGGGCTGTGTATCATTCCCAGTTAATAGTGGGCAATTAAAGTCGCCCATAAATATGGTATTGGGTTGAACTGGTAGTCTCTCTACTATGTTTAAGTATGTGTTATGAGCTTCTTCAGTCATGGATGGGGACCTATAGTTTGCAAGGATGTGGTATGGAACTTGTATTTAGTAGCTTGAATGTAGAGAAGCTCAAGTGCATCATACCGTTTGGCCAACCTTGAGGTGGGTTTGTTTCTGATGTAACGTGAGACACCTCTACCCTCTGTCCCTATATGGGTTGTAACTGGTCTAATTGTGTGAAAGACATTATAGTCTTGCACTGCCGAGGTGCTCTTCATGGCTTTAAACCATATCGTAATAAATGCACAGACATCTACATTCCACAAGGTAAGGAGTGCTTGCTGGGAGTGGATTTTCTTGTTTAGAGTCCTGGCATTGATGAGTAACACCTTTAGATTTTTTTGGGTTGGTTTTGCTATATTAAAAGGTTTGCCATATAGGCATTGCCTATCAAAGGAACTATGATGGAGGACAATGTTTCAGTCAATATTCAAAAACCTAGAGGGGAGAGGTGCAGACCATCCCTGGCAAAGTAATGTGGTCTTTTGACCATACCCACCCATGCTGACAAATATTGTATCCCTTTGAATGATACCCAAAACTAAGCCAATTAAATTATAAAAGTCAGTCATCTTTTGTTCATATTGTGGCATCCTCTTTAGAGAAGGTAGAATGCTGCTCAATGCCAGGCTCATACCACCCTGGGACACATAGCCAGAGAGCTTCATCATGTCTTTATTTATTAGTGTTCTAAATGATTTCCCTATTAGCAAAAACTCCATTATTTTGTGTGAATTTAACTACTCTTCAGTAACTTGGGACACGTATATCGCCTGCATAGGATCTGCTCAAAAATTTCTAAACTTAATAAACAAAATTTCTCTTGGATAGTTATTAAACACACTTTCTAAAAGGCAAAGCGTTCTTGACCTGATTCTTACAAATATACCCCCTTCTTGCTCTAATCCTCTGGCATCTCCTTCCTCATTGAAGTCTGACCCTAAACTTGTGGCATTCTTCTTTAAATCTCCAAAAGATGCTACAGCAAATCCCACTGAATTTAAGGACTACATGCATGCAAATGTCAACCTGTAATGTGAAAGAATATAAAAATTCACTTATGACTGCACCAATCCAGACCTTACTTCAGCAGCAGGCTTTACTAAAGAAATCTACACCCATTTAGAAAAATTCATACAGCAAGCTGTCCCAACCAGAACCAAGTATGATGGGAAATTCAGAAACAAACCATCCTATTGGTCCACCACCATAAACAAACTACGCAGCAAAAGAAAGGAATTCCTTAGTTTATTTACTAGCTCTAAAACCCATCATCTCAAAGTTGATATCCAAAGCATTACAAAAAAAGCAGAAGAACACTGTCAGGTCCACTAACGGATTTCATGAATTTTGGTTGGTCTCTGAAGCCAAAGATGATTATAAACTCTTCTCTAGAATGCTAGAAAACTAAAAAAAATAATAACCTACATTGCTCAGAAGTTATTCACAATGACCCCTCCTATTTTGACCCAGCTGGTATTGCTAATATTCTTGCAAACTAATTTAGTGCCACCTTCATCCCTGAGACTGATATTCACAGTTTTAGTATATCTGAAACCCTTACTCCCCAATTATCTCTAAAAATCATTTATGTAAAAACTAACCAAGAGCAAAAATGCTTCCTTCATGGGATATGACAACATACTCGGTTGGTTAATTAATAGTTTTAAACATGCCCTTACAGACACATTCATTTGTTTAATGTAAGTTTAGCTACTGGATTTGTCCCTGATGAATGGAGCAGAGCAGTGGTGATGCCCCTCTATAAGGGTTGCCTTACCACTGAACTGGGCAATTACAGACCTAGCCTCATCTACAGATGCATGGAATGTATTATAACTGACCTCATAAACTGTTTGTAACTCATTGTCAGACTTGACCCTTAACAGTTTGGTTTTGTGAAGAGTACATCCTGTCTATTTAATCTGGTATATTTCTTTGAAAAGGTTATTGATGCTATAGATGGAAGCCATGGAGAGCATGCAGCATATCTTGACGTAGCCAATGCCTTTGATTCCATTCCTGATTTTGGCATCATACAAGAGCTAAATATTTTAAAAACTGAGCTATATGTGGCAAGATGGATAGCAAACTGGCTCAAGGATAGAACCCACACAGTGCAGGTACCTCATCAGAAAGTATGAAAGTGATCAGCGGTGTCCCTCAGAGCTCAGTGCTGGGACCTTTCCTTTTCAGTACTTACTTAGATCTCCAATCAGAGAGCTAAGACCGCTGGCTTACATAGTTTGCAGACAATTATAAACTTGGGGTTGCTCTTCAGTCATCTGTTTCCAGACCCTCCAGAATTAAGTCCCCCTAATGAACTCTTGGTGTACTAAAAATGGGCTTAAACTAAATGCCTAAAAGGGCAGCATCATTACTTTTTGTAGACATCTCATCCCCTCATTATACTGACTAGACAAAACACCCCTACAAAACATAAACGTACTTCAGGACTTAGGTACTTGGGTTGATTGCTCCCTTTCTTTTGACTGTCATTTAACAAAGGTTGTTTAAAAGTCCTTTTATTTATCCCATCTAATTGACAAAGAAATATAATCAAGGTCAAAAGAGGTAATCACTTCCTTTTACTCAATGATGATCAGACCAGTTACTGAGTACAGTTCTCCCTTTGGAATATATCTCACTAGTCATATCAAAATTAGAAAGAACCCAAAGGTGTTTAACCAGATATATCACTGGCCTAAAGTCTCTGAACTACCAAGAGGCTGGAAGTTCTAATCCTCAGTGTCTGATAGACGTTTGAGGGATAGATCTTTATCTAGCTTACAATGGCATTAGAGACTCCATTGTCCTGGACTTCCTGTTTGTTAGCAAGTCCAATATCTCCACCAATTCTAGAATCAGGGACCTAAGTCTTCCCCAGCAAGTAAATAAAACATGGTGGTGGAACAGGTTTATAACCTAGCGCTTCCCAGACTTTTAGAGTAAACTACTAATGTACGTTAAACAATTGACTCACTATCTTCTTGTAGACATAAACTAGACTACTGCATGGGTATCTACAAACTTACTCCAGGACTGACAGGTGTGGCTTTTGTTGACAGTGGAAGTGGTGCATGAGGGAGGGAGTTATCAAGGCAAGAATGTTTGTTTCAGGATAATTTTGGAATATCTATGAAAGCATAGTTACAAAAGGTGCAATAAGTACATATTTCCTACTTATTTCTTCCACATCTTGTTTTTAAAATACAACATATATAAATATTGCAGAAATTCTGAAACAAGCAAATGTGGTGTGAAACTATTGAATTGCAATTCATTCTGTTGTAGTAACAATGATGTATTTTGCATTGGCTGATGCCGTAGTTTCTCCAGCTAAAGTAACACATTTCAGGAATTATTTGTCTAATATTGAGTCCAACCATACTATGCAATGTTATTTCCTATGTTTCACTTCATTTATTGTAAGTAAATGGCTGACTCTTTTAGCCCTTTCAGTAATGTTAGAGAGCAATAAAATTACAGTGTTTAACCTTACTAAAAGTAGAGGCAAATGCACAGTATGTATTTTTCCATATAGTCTGCAGTACTGTTCCTTGTTTACTCCTATATGTATTTATGCAGGTACTGAATATATAATTGCTGCTAGCAGCCTGTTGCTGATGTGGTTCATATAGGAAGGATTATTTTAAGAGCTGTCAACATTCTCATGAGATCAAAATGCTACATTTTGGCAAATTGTAGTAGATGTTACTTCTCAATATGTATGATATGTTTTTATAAGCTGTAATAAAATTTCAATGTTTGCTATACTGAACCCTAAAATACTGAAAAAAAGACCAAAAATGCAGAAGAACAGTGAATGTCAAACATTTGTTTTCTCCTTTAAAGTTGTTTTTGCAGGGGAACAAGGCCGCCCCCGAATTTTTATATATATATATATATATATATATATATATATATATATATCAACAACTCCAAGATTATTACTGGACAATGGAAATATTTTGTGTAACAGCAGTCTCAGACTTAATATTCCAGAGCTCGTAGGAATGACTGTCATTATTTCAAATAGTTACAGTTTATATTTGTGTGTGTATAAGTATATACGCTGGTTACAGTTTTGTATATATATATATATATATATATATATATATATATATATATATATATATATATACACCTCTACATATATGTGTGTGTGTGTATATATA